>NC_056737.1:224821272-224843772 GCF_019279795.1 Protopterus annectens
GGTCGGGGTGTCACTTCAACAGTGACAATCATCTAGAGCCAAGGTTCACACTGCTGGGTGGCTAACCCTGCCGCTATATAGTTATAAAATTATATGCTTGCTTTTGCTGTTATAAGTCTTTACTACTGCATGTCTGTTGAATGAAGTTTTCAGTGGCTATATAATTGCTTATGCTAATGAAACTAGGTATGATTGTCTGGTTATACCTTTTGGACTAGTTTGTCTGTGAAAATGGTATATGTTAGTTCAGCTCACTTATGAGATATGTAAAGAAATAAATAACATGGATCATACTGGATTATTTTGTATTCTCTCCTTACCTTCCTTCCATGCTTAGGTACAACAGCGCTTTCTCGCTTACAGAGTCCTGCTACTGCAAAACAAATTCCTTGCTGCTCTTGTATTGACAAGTGATTTTAGTTCCGTCATATCATTGGTTAGAGCCCTGCAATACCATCTCATTCCTTATACTCACAATCATATTTTGAATTGCTACCAATACATGCAACCCAGTACAAATTGCAGAAGGAGTCATTACTAGACACATTGTGGGTGCTGTGAAGAGCACTTTTGGCTGACATCAAAGACTGAAATAATACTAATTTCATGAACTTTAATCGTACTTTGACTTAGGAATGGGGTCCAATCCTGTCATGGTATTAGAAACCCAAATGATTTGGAGAAATTAGAAAAGAGAGAAAACATATCACATGTTTTACACTTGACAAGGCCTTGCCCTGAACTGTTAGCATTTTGAATGCCTGACACAACTCTTATTACTGAAGTGGGATATAAATTTGATGTACTTGTCTTTTGAACCTATATTCTTATTAAGACTGTAGCATGGAGACTTTATAAATGACCAGTAAGTTCAAATTTATTTACATTCCAAAAGTGTAATTAAAATAAATAAGATGAACTAAAATGACTAGTGCACCTGTGTATATTTCTTATTTTGTGTGTTTATTTATTTATGTAGTACAGGTTTTAAAACTTTGGAAAAGGTAGAAAATTAGTCAATCCACTTCATTCATAAGATTGAGAAGAATGTGAGACTCATTTATCTATCAGAAAAGTGCTGTATAAAAACACACAGCATAGTGTCTTGGGAGCACAAAACATTGTTAATAAGCAATTAGTTCTCTCTGTCTCTCTTTTTTTTTGTAAAAGCGGATGGTCTAGTGTAGACATGATCACATGAAATAACTGTTTGACTTGCACAGAATGCATCCATCACTAATTTACAATACATGATTTCCTTTTAAGAGAAGGCAGGAACTGAGAAAATGTAATGTTGGACTAATGATAGTTGTAAAGAAAGAAAAGATACATGATGTATAGTGTATGTAAAAGGAAAAAAAATGTTACTATGGTTTGTTTTCTTTTCAGTTAATGTATGTTTGCTTATGACTTAAGTGATAAGTTAATAGAGGTGTTTAAATAAAATAACACATGATTTCCTTAATTGCTATAAAGTTGCCTTTAGGATGAGCCATCACATAATTAGAATATGCAATATAATATATAAGCATTTCCAGCTGATGCATTTGTTGCTGACTTCTAAGTTTTGGGTGAGAAGCCTATACGGTAGGAATATTGATGGGTTCCTGTAGGTGACACCTCACTACATCAGAAATGGCTATGCTGGAAATGTTGTGTTTCTTTATAGATATATATATATATATATATATATATATATATATATATATATATATATATATATAATGGGGTGTGAGGATTTATCCTTACACTGGAGGGACCTGTCCCAACATTAGAGGGTACAAAAAAAGAATAGTGTTGTGTAACATTTTGAGTATCAGTGATATGAGTTTATTATGTATGGTTAGCTGACATTTTTTTAGCTGTGATTAATCTCATGCCAAATGAAATGTCATGCAATTAATCATAATAAAGCTCCTTCAAACCCATAGTGGTTTCAAACACTGATGCAATAAGTAGGTTATCCATTCCCCTTGTCAAAAAACTTAGGGAAGGTGATGAACATGCATGTTTAGTAGTACATCACAAAATATAATGTCCATAGAGATCAGTAGCTTGGTCTTAGATATGGTCACAGCACTGTGGCTGCCCTGTGAAACAAAAGAAGAGGATGATCATAATAGTTCACAGCAGAAGACCCATGGAGACAACAAGGAGGTCATGTCCTTTGTTTTTTGGATGAACAGAAGGCTCCAGATCCAAGTAATGGGACATGGTCTTTTACTGTACACACTAAATGCATGAGTATTTATTACTACACTAGTAGTAGTAAGAATAGGCAATACATGTAAAAACAGCTGCTAACACTACTTTCTGCGAAGGTGTGTTGAAAGATAGATAGGCTGATATATCTATATTATCTTTACCATGTCAGAGTCATGATCATTTTGCTCAAATAAATATAGCTGAGAGAATGAGACACTCTCTGATATTGCTAAACAGCAATGGCCATTTCTACAAGTTGAAACAAAAGTAAGAAATATTAAACCCAAACTGGTACACAAAATAATTAGAAATTAAATGGTCATCTGACACATAATTCACTGAGTAGCAGAAACTAAGAAAATGGTGGTAAATAAAGACTACTTGGATCCATTAGTCCTCTCTTTGCCTATCCCATGCCACAAAGCCTAACTTTGATGCAACTTAATTTGGGGGATTCTCTGTCCCATTTTCCTTTGGTTTAGAAATATTTACTGTCCTGCATTATACAGGTGGGAAGTATTAAAGAAAACTGCCATAAAGTATTGTGTGGGTCTAAATGTATGCAAGCACATTGTGAAGTATAGTTTTCTATTTTCTGTTTTTTAACCATCTAATGGGGGGAACTAATGAAATTACCCAGTTTTGGAAATAGTTTGTTGGAACATGGCTGATGTGATAAGGTGTTAGAAGTGTCACAAATGTGAAGAAAAGTCAACAATATTTTGCACGCAATCACCAGTTGAGCTATTATTGTCCACAATCCAAATACTTCAGACAAAGTAATAGCCACTTCCACTGGAGTTAGAACATAACCTTTATTTAAAATAGTTAAAACAACAAACAGAGAATGGTGGCACAGTGGTGCAGCAGGTAGTGTTATTGCCTTTCAGCAAGAGGCTCTCTGGTTTGATTCTCAGCTGGGATACCTTTTGTGTGGAATCTGCATGCTATCCCTGTGTTTGCATGGGTTTTTTTCTAGGTGTTGTTGGTGTTCCTGTTTCCTCTCATATTCCAAACACATACAGTAGGTGGATTTAATACTCTAAATTGGCTTTAGGAATCTATGTACACGGGATATGGAAGAACAACCGTATCAGGGCTAGCCACCTACAGTGTGAACATTGGTTCCAGTTAATTGTCTCTTTTGAAGTGACACCCTGACCCCTTGTGCAAAAATGGGAAAAAGGGGTTGTGGATGGATGGACTAGAGAGAAATAATTGTCAGAACACTTCACTTCACACATCCAACAGAAATATAATTTGAATGAACATTTGGCTACAAATACAGAGAATGTAGCTTGCGTGAAGGGAAGGGAATGTGTGACTGTAGGTTAACCACAGCCTGTGTAGTTGTGCTTCCAGGGATATGCAGAGTAAAGGTGATATCTGTTGGGGCTGTCATCTCAAGTGGGGCCCTTTTATATAGCAGTACCTATACAGATGTCTGAGGCACTGTAGCATCAAGGGTGGCTGTCATTTCAAATAGACACAGTCTGTAGAGATGTGTACATAGACATGTAGAGGATATCAGAGGCATTTTCTGAGGGCGGGGCTGTAATTTTATGGGATGCATAGCAATATTGTTTGGGCAGCGCTCTTATTGAAAGGCACATCAAGCAGCTGTTTTGTGGGTGGGTGCAATACACACATGCATAAGAGACACAGTTTCTTTGTCTGGGGGAGGTGGCATCTATGCTCCATGTCTGAATTACATCTTGTTGAGTGACAAAATGAGTCCTGATGGATGCAAACACAGCATTTCCTCATTCTGAAAATAATGTCTTACTTGTCCCTGCCATCACACTGTACTGACTGCAAGGGCTACACTGTTACAGCATGACTTTAGGGGGGGGACATTACACATGAATGTTGTGGTTGCATGTCACAGGCTGCAGAATGCACCCTTTGGTACTGTGCTGCTTATGTGCAAATATATGAGGGGAATGTGCAGTCTTCCTGTAGCTTATGGCCACCATGTCTACCCTTTTTGCTTGCTGTCATACACAGGAGTGAGCAATACATTTCAGGAAGATCACGAATTGAGTTTTTTTTCGTTATTCATTCATGCATACTAATTCTCATTTGTGTCTCATTTGTTCTTGGTCCTTTGTGACTGATATCACAAGGCTATGAATTCCTGGAATGTTATAGTCCTGGAGTGGTCTGCTGTCAGTTCATCTCGAAAATGTCCATGGGAAGCTAGTAGTAGAGCTGCTGTACTACTTCAGCAGAGGCAGCTATATATTATGTTCAAGAAGGACACCTGTCATCTGCTTTTTGTGTGTGCATGCACGTGAGAGCGTGAATGTGCGTGCACGTGTGTGTATATACACATGGATGTCTGTGTGTGAGTGGGTATGTTTGTATGTATACATGTGAATGATGTGTGTGTGTGTGTGTGTGTGTGTGTGTGTGTGTGTGTGTGTGTGTGTGTGTGTGTGTGTGTGTGTGTGTATACATGTGCATTTGCATGTTTGTTCGTGTGTACATGTACTGGTGTGTGATTATACATATGCATACTGTGTGTGTGTGTGTGTATGTGTGTGTGTGTGTGTGTGTGTGTGTGTGTGTGTGTGTGTGTGTGTCTGTGAGCGCATGTGTGTGCGTGCTTGCATGCGTGTGTTTGTGTGTGTGTGTACATGTGCATTTGTATGTTTTGTGTGTGTGTGTTTGTGTGTGTGTGTATACATGTGCATGTTTTTGTGTATGTGTGTGTGGGTGTATACATGTGCATTTGCATGTTTGTTCATGGGTGCATGTACTGGTGTGTGATTATACATATGCATGTGCATGCTGTATGTGTGTGTGTGTGTGTGTGTGTGTGTGTGTGTGTGTGTGTGTGTGTGTGTGTGTGTGTGTGTGTGTGTGTGTGTGTGTGTGTGTGTGTGTGTGTGTGTGTGTGTGTGTGTGTGTGTGTGTGCGTGTGTGTGTGTGTGTGTGTGTGTGTGTGTGTGCGCAAGGGGATGGTTAGACCGTCATAACACCACAGTAAACTACATTCTGCTGGAATGATTCTGTAATTGTGCTGCATCTACATTACTTTATTCAGCTTGGGTACACAGAATGTCTGTCTCTGAGCTGTGTTACTGCTCTCATTCATGCTGAATAGCTCATCTGTATTATTAATGAGCATTAGCTGCCTACTTGTAGAAATTGCATGGCTCTTCAGCTACTGTCTCTTAATCAAAAGATGGTCTTTTTTCAAACATTTTCTTGTGCATCAATGCAATTCATGTACATCTTGCCTCCTAATCTTACCCATTATTTTGCTTTTTGTCATTCATTGTCTGCCTGTTTCTTCTCTCATTTGTTAAGTCTCAGTAGTGTCTTCTCTCTGGAGTCTGCATGTCCTCCTTGTGTTCACATGGATTTTCTCCAGGTGCTCCATTTTTTTCCCCACATTCCAAAGACATGGAGTAGGTGGATCGGGGACTGTAAATTTTTCATAGGTGTGAGTCTGTGTATAATACAGAAGAAAGACCTGGAAAACTACTTCCACTCAGCCATTTTTCTTGTAAACTTCACATATTGCTGTGGCTGTCCATAGGATCACTTTAGGGGTCAGCTGTGATTCATAAGAGAGAGAGAGAGAGAGAGAGAGAGAGAGAGAGATCTACCAATGTTACATTTCAGTCCTTAATGTAGCTGCACAGTCTTCTTTTTTAATTTCCATATTTCCAGAATGTCCTTTTGTTCTGATATTTTCTGTAATCTTCCCTTTGAAGTATAGTTATTTGATTTTATTTTGCTTTGTTTGTAAACTTCATGTAGCAGTGGACATCATTTGAGATAGAAACCTTATTTTTCCCTCATTTCTCCCCACTTCGGTTCACAGCTGTTTATAATAAAACAGTAGTTAGGCACTGTCTTATTTTTTTGCTAAAGCACATTTCAGAATTCTTCCAAGTTTTTGTTTTTCAGAGCTGTACAAGAACATTTGCTTTGAACCCACTGTGCATCCTATGGTATAGTAGTCACTTCTTCTCGGATGGCTACCCACTTGCAGGTCAGGAATTGTTCTTTAGTCTCCCATTGCTGAGCATTGGCTCCAGGACAGTCCTTTCAAATGGGCTGTCAATACTAAATTAGTATTGCACCTTGTAGGGCATCAAGAATTGTTACACTCCTGCACAAAATTAGTTCAAATGGCATACTTAGGTTTCCCGCTGACACTTCCCCAGGTTTGTCATTCAAGAAATAGTACCAGTGTTTGAAGCAAATATCTGACCCATACAGGCTCTACAGACCAAAAAAAAAAAAAATCCTTTCAGTGGCCGTGCTCCATGGCTTAGAGACATGATGCATTGAGACAGTAATAGCAACTTCCCCATCCTAGAGGAGGGAGATGGTCTATTTTGTCACAATACTGGCAGCTAGTGAAGAGAAAGGTACATGGTAGGCAGTGGAGACATGCACATGATCTTGCCAATCCATGTTCATGTGGTAGCCTTCATGGAGCATGTGCGAGAAAGGGCACACCTCCAAGGGAAGGCCCTTTTGCCTCTGTGAGCACACATGTCAACCAGTGAAAGGGGGGGGGGGGTCAGACAAGTTGGAAAAAAAAAGATGGTTGCTTGAATAATAGCCTCCTGCAATCATCTCTCACCCAGAAGGGAACACATAGGAAGGTTGATGTTTGGCAGGCATTGGGAGATAAAAAAATGCAAAAAAAAAAAAAAAAAAGTCCTCAGTGGCCATTCTCTGTGTTGGTCTTTACCCCATACACCATCATGAAAAAATATTTGCCCCCTGAACCCCTTAATTTAGTGTTCTTATTCAGAAGTTACCTTATCTCAGCCATAAGAATAATTTTTGCCAACAAATCAAAAATTCAGTGTCAGATGTTGTTCTGTAATTTCTCGACTTAAACAGCTATATGTAATGACACGGCTAAAAGTCTCTAAAGCAAAAATAAACCTTCTAACATAAATTTTGCAAATACTGCATATTAATACATCTAACTAAAAGCTAATGTAAATAAATCCAAAAATATTTTGTCCACATCCATTAAAAAACTCTTGGTCACTGCAACATTCTCATATTCAACCCCAAGCACTACTTCTTCTACCAGCTTTTCCTGGTTAGGGGTCGCCACAGCAGATCGCCTGTCTGGTCATGATTGGCAGTGGAGTTTTACAGTGTTGAGTTGCCAGTCTGGCACCCAACCTTCCACAGAAGGCACACAGATACACGCACTCATACCTAGGGCCAATTTAGAGTGTCCAATCCACCTACAGCATGTCTTTGGGAGGAAACCGGAGCACCCGGAGGAAACCCATACGACCACAGGGAGGACATGCAGACTCTGCACAGAAGGCACCCCAGCCGAGGATCGAACCGGAGAACCTCTTGCTGTGAGGTGGCAATGCTAACTGCTGCATCATCACGGCCGCCCCAACCCCAACTTCATTAATACCATGTAATACTGATCTAATGCCAATAGGTTAATGCCATCAAATTACACTTTCAGATATGAATAAAGCAACTCTAAATTTCAGAATTTCGATAGTGACACTTGTGCTTTTAGACTTCCAGTCCCAGACTCAAAGGATTAAAGCTTACTGTCTTTATAATGCTGTGCAATCTCCATGCCATCCTAAGGATTGTTTGTTATACTGGATATGTGGGTCAACACATTTTTGTGATGTGTGTTGCCTTCTCTTGTCTCCAGGGTATTTTATATTGATTTTTTTCCTTTGCTGGTTGCTTGTCAATGCTGTTGATTTACTTTCCTATTGTAGTTTGAAAACTAATCATATTATATTTCCCTTCCTGCTTCCCTGTTTTGTATTCTGGTATGTTAAAAACCCCAGCAGTGTCATGACTCAGTGACTGTTATATTGTACAGACTCTTCTCCAATATTTGTGCAGTCATGTCAGTAAATGTCTAACTTTGACTATGAGCATACATTTTATTGGCTTTGAGATGGTGACAACTGTACATTTTTAGGCCTATATTTTTGTTGATCTTTTCTGAATTATTCTCCCTTTTTTATAGGCAAGCCATGTACATATATTAACAGTTACTTTCCTTGTATATGTTTAAGATATAAGCTTCTTCTATAGTCCTAAGGACACAGCATTGATTCAGTTATGATGGAGAGGTACAGTTAAAAATTAAAAGAAAAAAATGTACTATGTGCTGTTTCCTGACTGTAGCAGTTTTGCTTCTGTAATCTCCACCCTCAGTGCTGAGTTCATTATCAAGTAAGAAATTGTTAATTTGTCATTTTATATCTGACTGATTTTAATATGAATTTCATGATGTAACAAAATATGAAAAACAAAGTTTATGAATAAACATGGCAAAGATTGTTGTGTCACAGTTTTAAATTCACAAGGGCTTATCATGCCCCATTTACTTATACTTTGTAAGTTCACTTAATTTTTATCAGCCTCTGTTAAAGCTGGAGAAAAGTTGTTAAACACATGCATTCATCTGTCTTAATTCTCAGACAAGGAATTTCACAATGTTGTGTTGCCAAATGGGCATGGGTATTTGTTGATGATAAGTGGTTGAGGATCCAACCTACTCCGACCTATGCTAGAGACCCATGCTAACTGTGGGAGGGTGTATGTGCCCCTGTTGACCAGTGTATGCCCAACATAAAGCCCAGCAGCCCTGGGTCAATAAGCTACTGGCCGGCTGGTGTCCAATTCCTCAGCTGGGGTTATTTGGGATAGCTCAGTTGAGTGAAAGCTAGACGCTAAACCAATGAACCTGACAAACATGAATTAAGCATTCTTACAATCAATGTAATTTCACTGATAAGACAGAACTTGGAAGTGGACGACATGATGGTAAGGAGGAGGTTGGACATCCTATGTATCCAGGAGACAAGATGGAAGGGCTCTGCAACAAAGCCATTTGGCTTGGGATCCAGAGTCTATTACTCAGGAGGTGGACAGTGTAGAAATGGTGTGGGAATTGTGGTGAGAGAGAGGTTTCAAAGGCAGTGAGGGATGTTATCAGAATTAGTGACAGACTCATGGGAATCAGACTTCAGCCTAACCTACTGGTGTTCCTACTGGTGATGGACTACATTAGCAAAAAGGTGGGAACAGATCAACAAAGTTGCCATATGCAGATGATGTGGCATTAAAGACAGACAGAATCTGAACAAGAATTTCAGCAAAGGATAAGGGAATGGAATGCAAAACTGAAGGCACATAGGATGGAACTGAGTACAGATGACAGTTGTAATGGCAGCAACTGGAGTAGAAGCTGATAACTGGGATAAAAGAGAAAATACTGGAATAGGTTGACAGCTTCAAGTATCTGGGAGGGGTGGTTGAGGAGAAGGAAAGTCTGAATTTGGAGGTCAAAGGTAGAATCAGAGGGGCTGCAGTCAACTGACACATATTTTTAGCTGTAGTGTATAAAAGAAGAATGCTAAAGAAGCTGAAAGGTAAAGTATACAAAACGGAGGTGCAACCAGTACTACTGAATGATACAGAAACCTGGTCAGTAAAGGCAGAACAGTTAAAGAAGCTAGACATGATGGATATAAAGTGCCTGATATCAGTGGTAGGATACACACCATAGGACAGACAAAGAAATGATGACATCAGAGCAGAAGCCAAAGTAGTTCCAATTGCAAAAAAGGTCAAAGAGAACAGATTACAGTTGTTCAGTCACATGTGCAGAAAAGCAGAAGATAATCTGAAGAAGAAGTTTTGTGACAGTTAGGAAGAAGGCACGGGGAAATGAGGGCATCCAGCAAAGAGGTGGATGGACTGTGTGAGAGATGTGCAGCAGTCAGGCATGAGTGTTGAAGAAGGTAGGAGAGTGGCAATGAATAGAGAGAGAGTGATAGCTACAGTTGACACAGCACCCTGACCCCATGTAAAAAATGGGAAAAAAAGGTGCTGCTGCTGCTGATGATGATGATGATGATGATGAAGGAACTTTAAGAGAACAACTGGTTTATATGACTTTTATTAAATGAAACAGAATTATAACATTGCTGGAATATTGATTACTGATCTTTAAATTTCATGCAGACAGAAAATACACATATCTTCTACTCATATAATTTAAATGATTTATTATTTGACCTCATTGCCTTTAACATAGTTAATCGATAGTACACTTCTACACTTTGTTGGGCATAAATATCAGCAGCCTTAATTCTATAATCCTTCACATTCTTTGAAATTACCTGAGAAATTGCAACTACTGATGTAACCTGAAGGCCAAAAGCTGTATTTGCGACTTTTCCTCTGTTCATTATCCCCAGGCATTCTAACAATATACTTCTGAACGTAATACATTTATCATATCCATATTCATCAAGGACACCCACACCTCAAGACTGGTGGAGACCATCCAGGTGCAATTAACCATAGCAAGACTGCTCTGCAAATTGCATGTTACAGGCCACCCTCACAAACTCAGGAACCTCACATGGCCTTCCTGAAAACACTAGAGGGATAAATGTATCACCTAACACCATCACTAATATAGACTGGGAACACTACTCAAGCCCAAACACCCTAGCCCAAAAGTTCCTGGAATTCATAAACTCAAATGCCATGGAACAACTAGTCACCATCCCACAAGAGGAGATAACATACTTGATCTCATCATCACGAACATGGGAGCACAATGTTCAACACTGGTGAGATCAGACCACAAACTAATCTCGCTGGAGGTCCTCATCCCACCCCACCTGAAATAAAAAGACCACAGTAAAGAACTCTCAAAAAGCCGACTTCACACTTCTAAAGACTAGTGTGGTCTGAATCACTTACAAATGCCTTCTGTGGATAAGGCAATCCCAAGCAAAAAAAGACTCTTAGTCTGGTGGACCCCAGCCATAAACAAACTCTACAACAAAAGGAGGAAGCTACTACAAGATAGAGCAAAATCCTAAAAAAAGGTAGACACCCTTGATCACTATAAGTAAAAACTAAGAGCTCTCATAAAATCATCCAAAGCAAATTTCGAGAGAAAAATAGCTAAAGACTCAAAAGACAATCATAAGGCCTTAGAAACCTGGGAGGAAACTCCCTAGTTCAAAATGATGTGAAGATTACTGATCCTACAGACATTGCCAACATACTGGCTGACAGGTTCAGTGAAAGGAGATATATCTATACCAAACGATTAGCCCCCCCCACACTCCAGCGCCCAAGTGAGAACTGCTCTCTCAAAGCAAAAACACAGCATCCATGGGACCTGATGGTGTCCTCCATGAACAGCTGTTTACTGCAACTGTGGTACCACTTCAAAGGATTAGCTTGACAAGCCTTATCTGCAAAGCCATGGAGAGGATCATAATGGACCTCATAAATAAAGACATAGGGAATTTGCAGACTTTGGATCCAACCCAGTTTGGCTTTGTCAAAGGCAGATCATGCCTTTTAAACTTGGTTGACTTTTTCAAACAGTCACCACCCATTTGATGAGGAAAAGGCAGTCATACAGCCTACTCCGATCTGCTAAGGCCTTCGATACAATACCCTATCATTGAAAAACTCATCAGCTTAAATGTCAACCCATACATCACAAGATGGGTAGGGTCAGAGGACAAAGTTTGCAGATGACTCATCTGACACAGATATCCTTCAGAAGGGTCTGTTAAATGCCAAAATAGCTACCAAATAGGTGGCAATCCACTGAGCACAGAAGAAGTTATCAGGGACCTGGGGACCCAGGTTGATAGTAGTCTGTCATTGACCCATGTGTAGCTAAGTAGTTAGGAAGACCTTCTACGACACCATGCTAGCTAAAAAGTAGGAAGACCTTCTACATTGCCCACCTTATCATGAAGGGATTCTCATCTAGATCAAGGGAGGTCATAGTCTCCCTATACTCATCACTCATCAGACCAATGATTGAGTACAATGCCCTACAAGGCCATGTCAAACCCAGATTTGATGAATATGCTTCACCTCAAAAATCTAGATCCATCAGAGCCACAGGAGACTTAAAATAGATTCATCACCCAAAGACTCCCTATGCTGTGGAACAAAATCGGTACATGTGAGGCAGAGCACTGGCCTTGTTCAAGAGAAATCTTGACCAATGGATGGGAGATCGCAGATATACATTACCTCAGTGTCAGGGGTGGCCAGATAGCCTAGTATGAACCTATGAACCTATGAACCTATAAAAGGACAAGTCATTTGAAACTACAAATACTTTGTGACTGTTGCAGCAGTAGTCTGTTTATTCAAAGAGTTCAGATGTTCTAACAGTTTTGTGCCACATTTAGCATACAAGAAAAGATACCTGATTATGCAGTATAAAGTTTCGAGTGACTTGCTGAAACTGCATTGCATGGTGTAATTCCATACGATATGTTAATACTGGCACACTTTCATGCTTAGCTCAGCTGAAAGTACCAGCGTTGCCTTGGAAGCCGTATACTGCATAGCAATTTCGTTTCCTGTAAAAATGGGAATTCTGAGGCAGAAACCCTGCATTTGAGACATTATTTACAGATGCTGGTGCTAACTAGTAAATAACATGAACTAGAACTCATAGAAGAAGGGGTTTTGAATCCCATTTGAGAAAGATTAGTGGACAGGGTACTGCTTAAGTCTTTTAGGAAGAATAAGATAAGAAAACCTAAACTATTTTAATATATGTTGTAGGAGATGGTGTGTGATCTTAAGCTGTTATTGGTAGATATTCAAGGACTGTTTTAAACTGAAGTTCTGAACCACTCTCAAAATAATATACATTTCACAATGAGATGGTCACTTTTAGAAATTATTTGAAAATTTTCTACTGGCTTGGCTTGGTGATTTCTCAAGGTACTAGGGCTTCAGCTTTAAAATGGCAATGGTATTTTTTAACAGGGACATTGGAATGCTTTATAAACAATTAATTTCATTAACGCTCACTTACAGTAGCTCAGAAGTGAATGAAATACACTGTGTCTCTGAAATGGATACCATCGCAGTCTGACCTTCTCTCAGGGAGGTCAAGGGTGTAGTCAGATGGTATCCATGGTTACAGGGGGACATCACATCACAGGATAGTGGAGGCTTGTCTCTTTCAGAAATTTCCTTAAATAGACTATAAAGTGTAGTTCAGAAAAAAAAAATCATTCTAACCCCATATTCGTGCTCTAGCTTTGGCATACATGAGCCTGTATTGTACAGAAATGTTTATCCTTGCACTTGATTCTCCAATTGGATTCTCAAAGCACTTATCAACAACTGCTGCTTCCACTTCTGTTCATAACCTGAGATTCTGACTCAGTAAAAGAGACAAAAGGATTTATTACTAGAGATGTACATTTTTTAATGGGTTGCTGAGCTCATTATCAAATGCTTTACAATAACTGACAATCACATTGGGTAGGCATTTTTTTTCCCTTTTTCTTTTAAAATGTCTGTTATAAGACCAAGTCTAAAATGACATGATGTGCCAGATCTTGTTTGCTTCATATTTTATAATTTCAGACTGTAATTACTTAGGCAGTAAAGCAAGGTGTCTCATTGGTTAATGATTCTATGTCACAGCCACATGGTTTGGATTTCAGTCCTGACTTCTAGTTTACTGTCTGAATTTTACATTATCATCCTATATCTGTGTAGGTTTTCCTGGATATTCTGGTTTCCTTCTACTTTCAAAAAATGTTCTGAGTGACAGGACACTGTAGTGTGTCATATATATGCACACACACACACACACACACACACACACACACACACACACACACACACACACACACACACACACACACACACACACACACACTGCATTTGCCCTGGCCCCTTGAGACTGGAATTGTGAAGGGCTTGGAAAGAACAGTTCATTTAATCAGTTTTAAAAAACAAATATATAAAAAAAACTAGAAGTGTAAGTGCTATTTAAGTGTGTGCTTAGTGTAACATAATTATGCAAGAAGTCAGTCAGACATATACATACCACTCACTCTGTTTCTCTCACAAACGCACACACACACACACACACACACACACACACACACACACACACACACACACACACACACACACACACACACACACACTTCTGTGTCTATAGTGGTGATGTATTAACTAAAACAGAGGGCCAGACTCCAAAGGAGTTGCTCTGAGTGCAAGGCTGTTCTGACTCCAAAAGACCTGCTCTCAGTGAAAATTACTTATTTTGGTGTAAGGGCTATATATAAACACTTACTGTGGGGACAAGATTCCAAAACACCCGCTCTCAGTGTAAGTGGTGTCTTATACTGAGAGCAAGTCTTTTGGAATTGGGGCCAGAATGACGTGTGCCTGCAAAAAATCACTTTCAAGCAGCATTTTGTATTAATGTACTGAAGTACTGAACTAGATGGAATTACAATAAAGCAATAAGGTAAATAATAAGGAAAAGCCACTTAAAAAACATTGAATTTTTGGGACCGCAGACTATATTTTCAAAGTTTAAGATCCACATACTATGTACCTTAATGTACATATTAGGACAGCCTAGCTCTTTTATTTTTGTATGTAATTTAAGTTGTTTTAGTAGAAAAATAGTGTTGTGGATTAATGCTGCAGGAAATAAATAAAGTTTGGAAAATACAATAAAAAGTGTAATGTATAATGATTTTTTAGAATCAGGTCAGAAATTCAGTTGACTTTGTATTGAATTATAAAGATATTATGAGGTCTTTATAAAGAATTCCTGTTTTTGCAATAAGTGCTATGGGATCTTTTATATCCACGTGAGCTATCGCCATATACAGCTGAAGAGACCTTGGTTTTATGTTTTATCCACAGGAAAGTATGTCCAGAATGCAGCACCATCTCATAAGGCACTGCAGTGATGGTACATAAAAATAAATCCAAAGCAGCCTTCGTATCTTCTTGGAATAAAATGAAAGTATGCTATTTGATGAGCCAGTGATAGGCAGTAAACAAGTTATAACTAGTTTAAACCATTTCACTAGTTACATTTAAAATGCGAATGCATTGCTAAGCTATAACTGAAATATGCTTAGAATGTCATTGCTTCCTAGCCTTTATAATGTTATTCCGGTGTATTATACTGAAACAATGTAGTAAAAGTTTAGAACATGGATATGACAACTTGGAGGGTATAGGTACACACCTTAAATGAGCCAAAGCTTCTTTTTATTAAATCAAGCAAGGCAATTAACTTCCTTGCAACTGTTTCATGTTAGCTGCAGATAAGACATATATCCAAGATAAGTTATATGTTAACAAAACATGTACTCATTACATTATTCTTAGTCCTTCTAGTTCCTTGCCCATTTTTGTTCTTGGTTTTGAAACATTCATTTTTCAACATTGTTAGAAAGTACATATGTACCAGCATTAATGTTTATTCAGTAGGAGCATAGATTCATAGTTTCGTGTGTTAATATTAGGCAGAAAGTTTGAATAACCATATATAGCTTACCTGTGCACCCTAGACATTACTTCTTGATAAGGGCCATAATAAGAATCCCTGGAAAATGTATGTGAACCAGTCCAATCAATAAAATTTAACTTGAAGAAGGTTAAGGTATTACACTATTTAATGTACATGGGAAATTTATTCCACAGTTAGGGAATCATGTAGGTAATGAGTCTATCCCTCCAATAAGTCCTTTATATGTTAAAATGGAAGTTGTGATTTTTAAAATGGAAGCTGTGATTTTGGAGTGAGTTTTTTAACATTACACGTGTTTCTGAAGTGAAGAAAATATAGTAAAATGTGTCGTTCATAGCCCAAAGACAGAGCAGAGATCTTCACGTAGGAGACAGTATAAGAGATAAAAAAGTGAAAGACATTTAAATCTATCTGCATAGATAAAGAAGTTTAGCCTTTGATTATCCTGGTTAAGAAACAATTACATTTTTCAAGCTGTGATGCATGTTTGGTAAGGTATATATGTTCATAGGTAGGTACTAGGTTATCGGCCTTAGGGCCTATACAAGCCTAGCCAAAAAGGTACCCTGGCTTTCGCCACCCAAGAAAATTATTTTCCTGTGCCCCTGTCGAGCAGAGGCACAGAGGTGATCCCTGGGGTGAATTTCCTATTACCCATCCAATCATCAAGATTTTTTTTTGAAGAATGCTAATGAGGAGCTTTGTTTGACATAGATGAGTAGTTTGTTCCAGAGTATGGGAAGTCTCTGGGACAGGCATCTATCCCTCCAGCATGTTCTGTTTATTGTGGTGACAAGGTTTAGGTCCCTGGAGCGTGTAGCTCGGAGGGATTGGGATTTCTTTAAGTGGAGCATGTCCAACAGCTCTGGGTTTGACATAGCTTTGCATGCTAGGCAGAGATCGCCTCTGAGTAGGCAATATGCGATGGAGCAAAGCTGGAGTTTTTTGAGACGGTCTGCTTAGGCATCTGTTTGAGGCCAGTAATCCTCTTTGTGAGGTATTTCTGTGGCCTTTCCAGTTGATCTAGATGTCTTGTGAGGTACATACCAAAAGGGGCTTTGTACTCTATAATGGGTCTAATAAGTGAGGAGTAGAGGGGAACAATGATCTCTTTTTTCCCTGGATGAGAAACCTTTTGTGAGGAGGTGTGCCACATAGAATAATTTCCTGACTACTGTGGCGATGTGATTATCAAAGGAGAGACTGCTGTCCACCTGTGTCCCAAGGTCTCTTATCACACTTTTGGTGTTAAGTAGACTACCACCTATGTGGTAGCTCATGGGTACAGAGTTTTTACCAAAGGGGATGACAATGCACTTTTTGGCATTGAACTTGAGGACATGGCTTTGACACCAGGCACCTGTCTCAGTGAGGTCCTTTTGTAGGATGTCCACATCATTAGGAGTTTCAATTATGGCTCCTAGTTTGCAGTCATCTGCGAACTTCATTAGCCAAAGACCTTCTGTATTAGCCTGTACTTCAGAAAAGTTGATACTAAACAGGAGAGGCAACAGGACTGAACCCTGTGGTACTCCACTTGTCACTGGTCTGAAGTCGGATTTGCAGTCGGCTACTTTCACAGTGTGGGTTCTGTCGGTGAGCCAGTTGACAACCCATCTTGTGACATAGGGATTTATACCTAGTTTAGTGAGTTTATCTATAATTCCAGAGTGGGGGATGGTGTCAAAAGCCTTGGCGAGATCTAGATAGGATGTGTGAACCACCTTACCCTTGTCTACGGCTTTGGTGACTGCTTCAAAGAAGTCAATCAGGTTTAGGAGACATGATCTGCCTTTTACAAACCCAAACTTGGTGGGGTCCAGAATATCGAGATTACCAATGTCTTTGGTTATAAGTTCCATGGCCTTGCAGACCAGGCTCGTTAGGCTAATAGAGCAGTAGGTCCAGAGGGTCCATGGTGGCTCCCCCTTTGTGGAGTGGGATAACTGTCGCTGTGCGCCATTCAGTGGGCACAAAGCTTGAGGTGAGGCTATGATTGAACATGGTGCTTAGGTGGGGTGCCAGTTCATTCTGTAGTTCATGTAGAATGGAGCCTGGGATGTTGTCAGGTCCCATGGATGCTGTGTTCTTGGCTTTGGAGAGTGTGGTTTTTACCTGTGCAGCTGTGATTGCAGGAACTCTGCATTTTTCTGGTATAGGGATGGGCCCTTTAGGGGGTGGGGGGGGGGGTAAAGTTAGCACTGAAACTATCTGCCAGGATGTTGGCAATATCAGTTGGTTCTGTATATTTAGTGCCATTGTGCTATAACTCAGAGCAGATCTGTGCTGCCATTGAGATTCTTGACATAGCTATAGAATGCTTTGTGGTTGTCTTTAGAATCAGTGACAATTTTGTTTTCATAACTAGCTTTGGAGGATTTTATGAGGGATCTCAGCTTCTTACTGAGGCTGACCAGGGAGTTCTTCCAGTCATGGGATTTTACTCTTTTTTGCAACAGTTTCTTTCTTCTGTTGTAGAGTTTGCTTATGACAGGGGACCACCAGATTGGCTTCCTTTTTTTGGAGGATAGCATATTGGTTCTGTTAGGAATAGCATGATCCATGTACTTGTGTAAGTGCTTATAAAGTGCATTTGTGTACCTCTATTGTCCATCTGCATGGGTGTTGTGAAGTTTGCCACTTCTGTCTTAAGAAGCGTGAAGTTGGCTTTGGAGACATTTTTTACGGTGGTTTCCTAATGGGGGGTGGGGGTTGGGTGGGATGTTGATGTCTAGGCTGATTAGCTTGTGGTCTGATCTGACCAATGAGGAATTGACCTCTGGTGTGGAACACTGGTCACCCATGTTGGTAATGACCAGGTCTAGGATATTGCTGTCCCTGGTGGGGGTGTGTATAAGTTGATCCAAGGCATTGGAATTTATGAATTCCAGAAAATGTTGAGCAAAAGAGTTGGTACATGAGTAGTTTTCCCAGTTAATGGTGGGGTGGTTGAAATTGCCCATTATTAGGGTGTTGGGTTGTACCCTAATATTTTCCAGTGTATCAAGAAATGAGGAGTGGGAATCCTGGGGCATGGTGGAGGATCTGTCGCAAGTTAAAATTTGGATTGCGGTCTTGCCCAGAGTTAGTTGCACTTGGATAATCTCGGATGCATTATGCTGAGCAACTAGCCTGGAGGTGTGGATATCCTTAATGAATATGGACACGCCTCCACCTTTAGTGCTTCATTCCGGGTTAGGTGGCCGAAAGGTGTGGTATGAATTATAGCCTGGTAATGCAGGGGTGTTCTCTGGAGCCTTGAACCAGGTCTATACCAATCAGGGCATTATAGTCAATGATTGGCTTAGGAATGGAGAAATATAGGGGGACTAAAGCCTTTTTGTATCTTGATGTACCTTTAAAATTAACTAGTTAATGAAAAAAAAAAGGTTTCCTTGATGTAATTGATAATTAAAGAACAATTGATAGTTGATTGTCAATGCAAGTGTCCAGCTCTGTAATAACTCCAACTTAGCTTTAATCAGTGTCCAGTTTATATGATAATCAACAAAAACTTTTTTTCTCAAATATAACTTGCTTGCTCACTCTATTACAAGTTGCATCCAAACCTTAGAGTGACCCTGCCATCAACCACTGCTACGTGGAGTTTTCAAGGCAAGAAAGTTTCTTGAACTCTTGTGCTTTCACTCCAATCAACTTTCAGGTCTTCAGGCTAGTCTCCGCTGACGTTAGACCCTTCTCTCTCCACTACTTACAGCTGATTATGGCCAATAGTGGTTTATGCTGGAGGCTGACAGCTTCGCTGGGGATAACTTTACAATTTCTGATTCTACCACAATGCCTTTTTCTTAGTAGGAGGAAGTTTACCTGAGTTGCATATTGACCACTCTCATAAAATGTATCTCCTTTTTTATTCCTGTTGCCCCACCTGTGGTGACTCAGGTAGACCTCAGATCTTGTTCTTTCTGTCCTTGTATGAGCAGTTAGGTCCCCTATTATCAGCACTAACTTATTTTGTCCTGATTTATCTAGCAGGCCCTGCATCTGCTGCCTCAATGCATTCTCTCCCTCACCATCACAACGTTGTTGTGGGACATTTATAAATGCTACCATATTTTACCATATCTTTCCACTGGAGTCTGATTTCCATGAGTCTGTTACTAACTCTAATGACATCCATCATTGCCTACAGAAGACTCTCCCTCATCATAATTCCTATGCCGTTTCTAGTCTATTCCCCCCCCCCCCCGGAGTAGTAGACTCTGGATCCCAAGCCAAGTGGCTTTGCATTGCCCTTCCACCTGGTCTCTTGGATTCCTAGGATGTATATTCTTCTCCTGCACATCAAGTTGTCCTCTTAGATTCAGCTTTCACCCAACATGTATCCCAGGCTGGGTGACTGGACAGCAACTGTCCAGTAGCCTATTGACCCAGGGCTGCTGGGCTTTATGGCAGGTGCACATTGGATGATAAGGGAACACAGATCCCTCCCAGCATTAGCAGCATGGGTCCCTGGCATAGGTCAAATCCTCAACCACTCAGCACCAGTAAATACCCATGCCCATTTTTGGTGACATTGGTTGATGTGATAAAATCACCTAAAGCCAACTTTTATACCACTGAGTGGCCAGTCCTGATATAGCACACAGTCTGTGACTTATGTTATCATCTCTGGGGATACTGATCACCACAGTTAATGCCAAAGGTAGTTGGTCTACACAACTCTTTTCCCAACTGGCACCACTTAGAGTCTGTACTGCTGTCCACAACTCCATTCAGTTTTGGGCGTGCATTATCGGCATATTTCCAGAGTTCTATTGGAGAGGTTGAGTTTGAACCTAGTACCTTCCACCTTTGAAGTGGACACCCAGAATATTTTTTGGAGGTGGAAGGAATCCCCACAGACAAGAGGAGAACATACAAAATCCACACAGACAGTGACCAGAGGATAGGATCAGATTTTGTGCCTGTGAGGTAAAGACCTTAGTCATTATGCCAACTTTGAACTTAGAGATTGCCAGAATAGATTGGAGATGTAGATGGTATAATGAGAACTTATTTATCTAAGATAAGTTGTTATGATTATTCTCTTACAGCATTTCCTATTTCACATTAGGACTGGTGTTGTGCTGACCCTTATACTTTTGTCTATGTTGCCTCTGCAGCCTGTTTTCTCCCCTGTGGGAGGCTATAAACAGCACTGACATGTTTGTTAAGTCTTTCAAACAGAAGTTCTGCTAGAAGCTGTTACGCCTGTGCACTGGCCCAGAAATCAAGGAGCCTCAATCCTCACCACTAACACCAGTGAGGGACATCCACATTGGGAAATATAACAAGTACACACACAGTAAAGTACAATTTCCCTTAA
Organism: Protopterus annectens; assembly: GCF_019279795.1. Lineage (NCBI taxonomy): Eukaryota > Metazoa > Chordata > Ceratodontiformes > Protopteridae > Protopterus > Protopterus annectens. The sequence goes on from NC_056737.1 coordinate 224,842,146, forward strand.
GAGCACACAGAGATCACAGTCAGTCTGAGGCTGGTTTATCCCTTTCTCTCCAGATCCCCAATAAGAATCCCCACTGGCACAGCTATAGAGTGGGGATTTTGGCCAGGGTCCCAATCCAAGTCCTCCTAGCACTGTCTCTGTCCAACCAGTGCTTCCTGTCCCTGCCCAAGTAGCTAACACACACACTTTGAGACATGATTTATATACAACCACACAGACACTTCTGGGGAAGGCTGGCACAGGTTCACTACATGTGCCCCTTCTGTCCAGGCTATAAGGTAGTAATCACTGCCACCAGGACCCTTACTTATCAGCTACTAAAAAGGCCCTTACCAAAGGGTGTCCGATTATTACTGTGCAATATTATTATCCAAATTGTAAGTGTGACTAAGTAGCAAGACTTACTTGGAGTGGCTTTGTACAGTATCACTATATACATGCAATGTACCCTAGATCTTAAATTATCTCTACACAAAACAGCCACAGTTGAAAGGTTTAAAAATATTTAATAATATATAATAAAAAAACACAACACAATACGTCTTACTACACAGTGCTAGTCAAGAGTTCAGAGATGACAGGAAAATGCTTACAATAATAGAGTAGAATAATTCTAACATCAATATAGAAAACAGCTAGTCTAAACTTACTATTTTCTATCTCTTTCTTAAGAGAAACACGAAAGTCTAAGATCCTACTTACATACAGACAGAGCAAAGCAAGTGCTGGTGAGTGGTCAGTTCTGAAGACAAATCCAAAATGCTCTCTCTCTGTCTCTGAGTAAGTCCTTTAAATTGATAATATATCCTGCTGACTCATTTTAGATTACATCATTCTTAACAATTCTCTGGTTTCCCAGGCTAACAGAAACTCTACATTTACATTGCTTTGATCTTGCACCTGGTCAGGAAACCGCAATAATTAGAGACATTATATATGTAAAATTTAGCAATTAACTCTGGTCTCAAAACAACAGAAAAAAATCTGCTGGTTTAGACATCACGGCTCTGAATATGAGATCAAACAGTCATACAAGGCTTGACTTATCAGCTTTCCTCCAGCAGAGTGCACTGTTGTTACATTTTTGATGTTCAACATTTAACACCATTTTCTTCCATTTAAGAGAACAAGCCTGTGGCTTATATTAATATTTACAAATGACAGAATTATCTACAAAATTCTATCTGGCTAGGCTGGCAGCCTTCACATATCTTCACAGAAGCATTCAGAGTTCAGACATCACAATAAGCATAAGGCATTGACAAAGATGAAACATGAGACAGGCATGCTGCTAGCTCAATGATCTAATCACAAGTTCTAAATCCTCAGCTGGTCATATCATGATTCACATCACCACATAACACTGCTTCTTAAAGGTATACTGCATAGGTGTGCAACAGAGTTATTTATGGTGCATTTTAGCAATGCTGTATTTTTTAAGATATTATATCATCTGGCACTAATATGAATCTCATCCTTTCCTCTACCTCACCCCAAAGTGAGCAGGTATGTTGGTACTATGGTAGGTTCTACAGACTAGATCCTGCTGCATTTTCTATGTTATTGCAGCTGACACTTTTATTTCTTTTTGGGGGGCAGTATCAGCATTCAGAATAGATAAGGAGTG
>NC_056737.1:224848772-225071272 GCF_019279795.1 Protopterus annectens
CTACAAGTAAAAAAAAAAAACAACCCCCCCCCCCCCAGAAAATACATATACATAGGTGTAAATTGATCTCATATTACAATATACTGTAAATATACAGATTAATACCAATATTAATACACATATAACATAGAATAATTCACACATAACATTACTAAAATAAGATAAACACAGACTTCTACCAACTCATTGCATGCACTCTCCTGGTGCCATTTGCTGCACACCACTCCCTCTGCTACATCTTCCTCTACCTCTGCTACTCCAACATTATACTACAACATTTGCTGGACATCCTTGCTTGCTCTGCTCTGATGCATACTTGCTCTCATGTAATAGTCAACTCTCTGCTTATGGATGGTATAACGTCTAGCACTAAGGAAGCCCTAAATAAAGAGACAAGCACAGACTGCACATGGCCAGCTTCATCAGTATTTGCATTAGACTGTGTAAACAGATGCCTGATACCAGACTATAAGACCTACATTCTAAACTTTGCTACATACTAGTGGACTGACGTTTTTTAAAGATATACACATATATTAAATATTCTTCTCCTTCAAAAGTTGATACTTCCGCTATACATTCAAATGGAATATTTACATAAAGCAACATTTAGTAACAGACTTGTTTTCATTTCTTGCATTTCTGGGCATTGTTTCTTCAAGAAGGCACATTTCAGTATTTTTTCAACTTCAAATACAATGATATTAAAATTCATAGTATTAAGTGATTGGACACTCTAAACTGGCCCTAGGTGTGAGTGTGTGCATGTGTGTGCCTTCTGTGGAAGGTTGGGCGACGGGCTGGCAACTCCACACTGTAAAACTCCACTGCCAATCATGAGCGGACAGGTGATCCGCTGTGGCGACCCCTAACCAGGAAAAGCCAAAAGAAGAAGAAGAAGTATTAAGTTCTTCTAAAAAAAAAAAAAACAGAAACACTTTATTATTTACAATAGTAGGATATTCAAAAATGCAAGTCAGATGCAATTAATTAATTATAGTGCTTGAAGCTGTCTGAAGAGGATTTATAAACCACAAAGAAAAAAGAAAGAAAGAAAGCAAATTTCCTGACTCAAAAAAAAAAAAAAAAAAAAAAAAAAAAAGAAGACCAGAAAACCAAATGCATAAAATGCTGGCAAAACTTCCAGGGAACAAACCTGTCAGCAAACCCACAATCCCCTTACTCAGATATTCATAGATTCATGGAGATTTACATGTGGCCTAGGACACCACTGAAGAGTCTAGCCCAATTTCAAAGTAATCCCAGAGTTCTGTCTGGTTAACTGACCTGCTCAGAGTTACACAGTAGGTGAATGGAGTCTGAGGAAATCAGACTGCAGATTACAAAAAAATCTAGTTAACAGCTCAAAGGCTTCATATTATGTCCCCTTCTTTTCTCCCTCTTTGTCAATGATCTCCACACTGTAATCCCAGATGCAACCTCCATACAATATGCTGATGACTCCACCCTGATCTGCTCAGCCTCTACCCCTACAGATCTCCTTAGTTTAACCTAGAAAACCTTTAATACAGTGGAAAACTGAATCTTTAATCAACACCTGATATTAAACCCTAATAAAAAAAAGCTATTGCTCTTCTCCCCTACTCGCAAATCCTCTCAACCTTCGTTTACTATAACATCTAACAATGGGACCATAATCTCACCAGATATGTATACCAAACTCCTGGGTGTTATAATAGACAACAACCTCAAATATGATATGCATGTAAACCAAACTATTAAAACCGTTAATAAAAAACTTGGCTCCCTATACAAAAACAAACATTTTCTCGCCCCTCTAGCTAAGACAGCCATTGCCCGTACCCATCTGCTTTCTGCTCTACTCTATGCTCGCCAATACTCACTAACATGAACAAAACTGATCTCAGCAAACTCTCTAGCTGCTACAATATAATTGCCAGGTTTGCCACAGGAACTCCCTACAGGACATACCATTGTCAAAACCTACACCTCTTAGTTTGGCTAGAACTCCCCAGGCTAATTCAGTTTCATCAACTTACTGTAGCATTCAAGGTTATTAACCATGCAGAAAAAAACGCCCTCCCTTAAAGACATTATCCATCCCTACAAAAAAGCTAGGCCTCTTCGTTCCATTAGAAAACTTTTGGTTCAGTCTGTTAAAGCTAACAACCTATCTGGAGAATCTTTGTTTGCAAACTCAGTAGGCAAAACCTGGAATTCGCTCCCATCTGACCTTACTCTGAACCCCTATCTTAATCAGTTAAAAAAAATCTAATCCAGTATTTTAAAACTCACTGGTTATGTCCTTGCTCTAACCCTGACTAAAGCCTCATCTACTTCCATATCCCTGCAATCTCTTATTCATAGCAAATAATCTCTTACACTAAAAGGTTTAAAAAGATAAACTGTAATATCTTTGCAGATACTCTGTATATAAGCTGCATCTATAGGTTTGATAAGAGAAACTGTAACATATTTGTAAATATGTTTGTGCATATACTGTAACTTGCTTGTCTTTATATGTTTGTAAGTTTGGAGCTTTTCTCTCCGGGCCTCCACTGAAAATGGACATGTATCCAGTCGGACTATCCTTGTCAACAAACATAAAATAAAATAAAATAAATAAATAGTCGTAATCCTCTATGCTGACTACCAGACAAAATATACTAACTCCACTGGCAATCAACACTGGGGAAAAGGCAAATGCCACTACAAATTAAACAGTTGTGTCAGCAGCATATTTGGAGTACTTTATTACAACAGAACTAAAGATAAAACACACAAACAAGAAAACAACAATATACTTAAGTGATAATGTCAACACCAAAACGCAGAGGTAAAACCATATTTCATTAAAGAAGTACTAAAGCATAGAGCACCCGTCCCAAACTGGAATAATGTTGAATACCTTGTTAAAGTTCACAAATAAATAGCAAAGAGTTTTACCTTTTAGTCTTGAGTCAAGAATAATGCTTCAGGATGTGCAAAGTACTGGTTTATTCCTTAAACAGTGCTGGGAGACTGCATGCCAAGATTTTCAAATCAGTTTCAAAGAACAAAGAAAAACAACGCTACAAATATATATATATTCTTATCATTTCTGTGCATGCGGAACTCTGACTTAACATAGCTTTTAACAAATAATAACATTTTTAAATATTTTACATCCTTGTGATCTTCGCTTAGAGTTTCATGTGAACACTTGAGAAATATGCCTTTTTAAAACATAGACCACCTGGTCTAAGCATTTATCTTTTTATCTTGTAACATTCAGTACCAGTACAGACATTCTTACAATGATTCACCCCCCCCCCCCCAGCCTGAGAAGACCAGAGTATACACTATTAACCTTCTGAAAACAGACTCTTTAAACATAGTATAACATCATAACATCTCTTAACTCCTTCAACACTTACTTTGTCTTCAGTTATCTGTCTGTAAACTATACGTTGCTAATAAAGAGAATGCAGTTGTAAGGCACTTGAAATATAAAGCTGCAACTTATGTGAAGCTATGTTTTGCATATAATCATGAATCTGTTTTACCTTTTGATTTTAACATAAACATATAAACATTTTGACTCATTTGTGAAGAAACTGCAAATTAATATGCATTTTGTGAAGAATAATCATGATATATAATATTGACCGGTCCATAACAACCTCAATACCTATCTAAGATTACTAAATGGGTTGCCTACAGTCCTGGTTTACCTAAACCACATTCCATTAAAAGGCAGGCAACAGAAGCTATATGTTTCCATCTGATCTGAGCATCTAGCTGATATTCTAAGTCATTTTCCAAACTTGAAGTATTGGAGAAACTCTATGGTCATTCTCATGATGTTGAAGTACTATGAATAACTTCAGTTACATCTCCTTCAGACATTCCTTTAGGATATTTGGAGTTCAGACTCAGATAAATACTTTTCAACTCGACTGCTATTTATGAAATTGGTACTTAGGATACCTCTTTGGATATCTCTCCAAGATTATATAATCAGATATTGAAAGCTTCAAAGAACTAAAAAAGAACAAATCTAAAATAATTGAACTTAAAAACCAAAAAACAGAAACAAAAAAATTTGCTTGCTCCTCCACACCACCCAGCCAAATTTATGTATATATATATATATATATATATATATGGGTCTACTTCTAATGACCGAAACGCCGATTCGCCGACAGTGAAATCACCGACGCCAGAAAACCGACAACACACAAACCCGACAGCGAAACACGAACACCATAACACCGACACACTACACGTAAACAACACAGTACACTACAACACATATCCACTAGCCCTAACCCAAACCCTAACCCTAAGGTCCGACACTACCGCACACTCTCCCTACCTGCACCCTAACCCTAACTCACTTACACACCCCGAACCCCAAGCTCCGACACTACCGCACACTCTCCCTACCTGCACCCTAACCCTAACTCACTTACACACCCCGAACCCCAAGCTCCGACACTACCGCACACTCACCTATCACACACCCTAACCCTACATCCCTGAGTATTGCACACTTACCTGTCCGCTCCCTACTCCTAAATCCCTCACTATCGCATACTTACCAGGTCGCTTACACATTCCCTTGTCGGTCTTCCGTCTGTCGGGATTCGGCGTGTCGGTCAACCGCGTTGTCGGTCGCTTCGTGTCGGTGATTTCACTGTCGGCGAATCGGCGTTTCGGTCATTAGAAGGAGACCCATATATATATATATATATATATATATATATATATATATATATATATATATATCTTCTTCTTTCAGCTTTTCCCAGTTAGGGGTCACCACAGTGGAACAACTGTCTGCAGAATGATTGGCAATGGAGTTTTACGGTGTCGAGTTGACAGCACGGCGCTTGACCTTCCACAGAAGGCACATGCACACACTCATACCTAGGGCCAATTTAGAGTGTCCAATCCACTTACAGCATGTCTTTGGGATGTGGGAGGAAACCGGAGCACCCAGAGAAAACCCACACAACCGCAGGGAGGACATGCAGACTCTGCACAGAAGACACCCCAGCTGAGAATCAAACCAGGGAACCTCTTGCTGTGAGGCAGCAACGATAACCGCAGCCTATATATATATATATATATATATATATATATATATATATATATATATATACCAACTTCAAGACTGCACAGCAGCGGGGAAAGGGCAAATTCCCAGACCTCTGCCAGGCTGAAAACCAAGTGAAAAAGATTGTATGCGCTTTGAGCATTTGCTCTTATCAACTGCAGCTCTCTCTAGAAAATTACCTAACTACCTCTTTGCTGGAAGAATCAAGAATATAGTCTCTGTATTCAACAGAGTCTGGTTTTGAGCCTTTAGTCTAGCAGTTAGAGCCTGGCAGTTGCAAAGAGGATTAAAACCATGAGCTGTTAATGAGCTGCTTCCCCTGGTACAGGGTTTGATTCCTTGTTGTGCATTTGTCTACTGTGTGATTCCGAGCAAATAACTTAACCAGAATGGAAAATGGACCAGTCTTCTCAATGGTCTTCTGGACCTCATGTCTAGTAGCTATCTTTGAACCTATACATTAAGACATAGCTAATACATCTACTTGATTTTTTATACTTTTAATCATCTTGAGGTTGTTCTTTGTTAGTATCTTCAGTAAATCAATTTTGTAACACTCTGTTCTTTGGCCTAACTCATAGGTTCATAGGTTCATAGGTTGGTACTAGGCTATCGGCCCTAGGGCCTATACAAGCCTAGCCATAACAATTCCCTGGTTATTTCTTCCCACAGTGTTTACTTCCCTGGACCCTGGACCTCTACACTAGTATGTCATCATTTATATTAGCAACACTACGATGCCCCTCAGTTATCTGTGAAACAGCTCCCTGAAAGTCTTAAGAAGTCCATAACTTTCTCACCTTTGTTTGCCAAACTCCCTAGTATTTATCAAGCACAGAAAGGTACTTTTTCCCAGTACAGCAGGCACAAATTCTTCAGATGTTTGAAGTGTATTGTGGCCTCCTTTTAGAGCTTTATTAAATGTTATCAATCTACACAAATAAGAACTTTAGCTGATTTCTAATTAACCTGTTCAGTAGGCTCAGTTTGTTTCTTAATTGCACCTACTCTGTCCTGTTCAATGCCATAACTATTCTACTCCACAAAGCTACTGGAACGTTACTTAGAGAAAAGAGTTGTTATAACACTGTGGGATCTGAATGCATATGATAAAGTTCAGATAAACAAATCATGTCAGGAAATAAATATTCATACTGTTTAGCAAATTAATACTGAAACTTTTCTGATCCACATCACTGTAATTCTGCATTTAAATTGTGAATGGTTTTCAGCATATCAAGCCTCTGACAAATCAGATGATCCAAAACTACTGGTGCACCATCAGTTTAAAATATTATATTACCAAATCAAATATTTATTATCTATTCACTTGAACATTTTCTGACCTTTTGGATTTACATGACAAACAGAAGTAAACAATTTACACAACTACTTCAGACTGCTCTCTTTCAGACCAAGTGTTTTGAGCAGAAATGTTACTCTTTGTCAGTATCTACTTTAGATACCATGCTTTGATTATTAATTTAAACCTTTCTTCGCGGATGTCTTACTAATTTTCTTATTATAGATTCAGGTACTTTTATCTTGAAAACAATGCATTTTGTATAGTTTTTCAGCAGGAATATGTCACAAATAACTCATTTCCATGACTAAAACATAGACTTTTTGACTGAAATTTACATCTTTTACTGGAAATCCTATGTGGAGCATATCAATAGAGAGAAACTAATAATTCAAGTCACACAGACTGTATAGTTACTGTAGTCTAATTGCTGCAGCATGCCATTGGAGACAGAGCTCAAACTGTATTATAATTACTATAAAGATTCTGACAATTCAAATTTGGGCCTAAAGTCAGAAACAATAAGGACACAGTATATCTTTAACCAGAAGCAGATTTTAGTTCAGGGATTAGAGAGATTCTCTCTAGATATTTTCTGTCCACTTGAATGTTTTATTTTCAATGCCACATGCAAGTACTACACAGTTTGCATAGTTATTTGAAAATAACATTTTTTTAAGTTATTTATTTTAAATAAAGAATTTTATTATTTAACTTTGAATGCTTGTGGTTGATGTTTTACTTATTAGCTTATGGGTTTATGCATTTTAGTTGTACCTACAATTTTGTGGTATCTGACCTACTAAAGATAACCTGCTCTGAGCTAATTGCTACCACTTGAGTATTTAAAGATTAGCTTATTTTATAAGTCTAGTGTGTTCTTATTTTGCTGCTCTTGAGTAACTAGTGGCAGCATACCATAAACTTGAGAAGGAGACTATTGGTGCTGAAGAGTTACCATTTACCTCCCCCTCCCCATTCAGGGCAGCATTGTGTGTGTGTGTCCAAAATAACTTTGGTCAAATTTCAATTACTGACTGTAAGATTGCACTGGAAGCTATTGGGTTCAGTCTAAGGTGGGTAAAATCCTAGAGAGACAGTTAGTTGTATAATGTAAAGTTTATTCAGGCATGCAGGTGTTTGTAACTACTCAAGATAGTGGTGCAAATTTACTATACAACCATAAGGCTTATTTTTCTGTATGTATTAACTAGGACCAGTGCTGGGATTTAAACAACATATAGCTGTTCCCTGGAACACATTAAACATTAATAGTAGTAGTGTGTGAATTAAAGTCCAGCCATAGGTCCTACTACAGGCACAGATTACTTGTTAACAACTTCATCAGCATTTACATTTAACTGCACAAGAGATACAGGATACTAGATCACATAATATACATTCTGAAGTCTGACATAGCCTAAAAGGGCCAAGTCTTTTATAACAATATATCTATATTGCAGACAGTATGTGTTCTTGTCTTACAATAAATGTGGCATGTCCTATATCCCCAGCAATATAGCTTCTGCTTGACATCTCCAGATAGTCCTTTTATGTACCTGTGCTTCACACATTGTCATAGTGGTTTGCTGTGGCTGGTTCTCAGGCTCTGGAAGCAGGAATATTCTGTGTTTCTTGTATTCTTACGGACGTTCCTGTGAAGTGGCAGTGTGGCATATTATGATAGCCACTTTCCATGTGATGCAGAGCTGTCACATGGACAAATATGGCCCTGTGGGACCATACCTCTTAATATGATTTCTACTGTGATGCTGTCTTTGTTCTCCTCTGTGGAATCATAGATCTTCAAATAATCAGAATTGGCCTACAAGAAAACAATAAGTCTAAATCTGCAAGAATGGCATTCATTTCTTGCTGCTTTATATATGTGAGAAGACTCTTTGTTTGATTTGTGCTTTATCATATCAGTAGCTGTTTCCTCTGGTGATATGAAGAGCAAAATTTAGTGGTGGTTTTAACTTGTTTACTGCATGCTTCAGAGCTTTTTACATAACATTCCACTGCCTCCATTGTTATTGCTGTACCAGTGTTAAACTTCTTGGGAGGAGAAAATAAAAGAATCCACTTAAGACCCATAAAGACATGGGAGAAATATACAAGCAATATATAAATGCAACCCCAACATGGACTAGATTCAATTAGAAGCACTGCCGAACTGCCAAAGGTAACCAAATGAAACAAGAGAAATGTGAAAAGCAATTCTTGATGCACCTCCACGGCTTTAGTTGCATTCTTCTGAAGAACTTTTTTTTAAAAACTATTAAAAACAAACTTTTAATGGAAATAATGATAGTAAAAATAGCCACAGTCAAACTTTAGCATGGAGAGCTGTAACAACAGATAAGCGCTTTGGGCAATGAGCCTTCATCCTGCTCTCTTCTTAGAGTAAAAGTGAGAACTAGCTAATGAGGGCTAGGATAGGAAACATACATACCCATTATCCAATTGGGAAATTACTCAATGGCTGGTTTCCTATGGACCAGCCTCCTAGCTTGCACCAATGGGTACTCTCCTATTCTTAAGGATCGGCTTAAGTGGTACTATGCTATTCAGCCCAGGTGGCCGATCAGCCCTCAGGTTCACAATCCAGCTAGTTTCATAAAGCTCAGTATGGCTGGTAATGTGTCCTTCCCTAACAGTATAGGGTACACATTGAACCACTTTAAAATAAATCTGTGTGTAGATTGTGTATAAATATGCATGGAAAGTGCATTCTTAAGATCTAAGTTGCAAATAGCCCTAAGATGACAAAGTATTCTATCTTTGAAGTGCTGATCAGCCTTGCCAATGTAAAAAGCTTCACAATGGCAGCACGTCATGAGCTAGACTAAGTGTCAACTATTACAGTCTGCATATACTTTAAATACATAGTTTTTCTTTGATTTAGGATGTGTAAAAGTGTTGCTACTATCAATGAACGAGTAAGCTTTGCATCTTGTGCATTTGAAAGTCCATTTCCTGTCTGAGATCTTGTTGGAGCTAAATCCATCTTTATTACAATGCAATCTCTTAATATTTTTCTTGTTTTTAAAAGTGAACATCGGATGCTCACCTACTATGTGCTTTATTTTATCATCTTCCGTAAGTATTGGCCAAATCCTCCGGATAATATCACAAATCTCTTTGTTATCTGTGCTGTATGTAAGTGCACGATTCAAAGTGTTGTTCCTCTCTTTTGTGCTGTTGACATATTTGCTGAAGGGTTCCTTTCTTTTGTAGAATGCTTTACCTTTCCCTTCCCTTATTCCATTACAGTCAGATTTAATTCTTAGATCTTGCACTTTATAGCTTCTGTCTTGTAGATTCTTCTCGAGCTGGAGACACAGTTGACTGAAATGGGTATCATCAGTACAAGGTTTTAATGGAATTTTACTGAATGGATATGTTTTTAACATGATTATGCAGTTTATTTAAGGATATTTTAATTTATTTAATTCCAGTTCCGTATCTGATGAAGTCATGAACTGAGTGACGAAAAACGCTTGTGAGCGTTTGTCAGCATTTTATGGTCATACTTTACTGTGTTGCCTGCTATTAAACATATTTTGAACTGTCTGGAATCTCCTGGCCTGGGCATTTTCTTTGGATTACTGGACATGTAGCTATACATATAGATGTATGTGTGTGTGTTTATAACTAAATAGATATAGACCTCTCCCTCTCTGTATTATATATATATATATATATATATATATATATATATAAATATCCACATATAGATATATACATATGCAGACATCCATACATCTATATGTCGTTAGATATATATATATAGCGATATACATATATATATATATATATATATATATATATATATATATATATATACATATGTGTGTATGCATACATATACATATCTATATCTATATATATATATGTGTGTGTGTGTGTGTGTGTGTGTGTGTGTGTGTGTGTGTGTGTGTGTGTGTGTGTATACACAGATCTATATCTATAGATATGATACATCACATAAGAATAACATATATGACCACAGGCACCGCCAATGGGGGTGAGGGGGCTCAATCAACATACGTGTTACATGTACCGATACCCCCCCAGCCAAACAGGTGAAACATACAAACACAAACAAACACACAAAAAAGTAAACAAACCACTGCTTCCCAAACTAGAGGCAGGAAATTACCAGTGGGAGAAACATTGTCGACCCGCTAAGTCTAATCTAGAATCAAAGACAGGAACGTCCCTTGCTGGACAACCCAAAAATTGCTGAGTATTTGGGTTCCTTCCATTACACAGATGCGCATGGCAGGGCTCGTATGTTCTTGGACTACAAGGCTGGGAAAGCCTGATGATCCATGGGTCGAGACAACATACGTGATGGGTCCCGAGAAGTGGAGAGTGGGCAGTGTGTAGTGGTCTGACCCGATGCATCCAGAGAAAGGATGATTGCTGTGGAGGAGGAACAGTGGGGAACGATGGGTATGAAATTATGGATCATGGCATGCCAGTGTTGGATGGAGCAGTTCTAATTGGACTGCCTTGTGGATGTAAGCAATAGTGTGCTAGGGCAGAGCATTCACCTAATGAGCAGGCATTCCCGGTTCGAGTCCCACTGCAGCACAGTCTATTTTACATGGCAAAGCACATTATAACCAATAGTTGTGTTGCAAAACCCACTAAATAACATATATTTATGAACTGGAGTACTGCAAAAATGCACATGTGAAGTGTTAGTGCCAGAATGAATAAGGCACTAGTAAGCAGGTTTAAGCACAAATAAGCAATAGTAAGCATATGTAAGCACTAGTAAGTGGCCTTATGCCCGTTTGTGCAGCGGTAAGTAATGCCTACACTGGTTAAGCAAATCTGAAGCTAACACCCTGTAAGCAGATGTAACAGCAGGTTAGCAGTGCTTACCTCCGCGCAAACTCGCTAACAACTGCTTAAAAGTGCCATATCCAATGGCTCTTGTTCTGCCCAGCAACAAAATAAACAGCCTCTGCTAGGCTCGAACACAGGACCCCCACACAACATAGCCAAAGTGATTTGCCACTAAGCCATGTCAGATATGCACAATGCTGATGTATTCAAAACATATCAACCAGCCCAGTCATTCAAAAGTACAGAGAATGTATTCCAACATGTAAATGTATGTGTGTGGGTAAATATATTAATATCTGAACAGATACAACATATTAATAGATGTAGGTATCTATCTATCTATCTATCTATCTATATATATATATATATATATATATATATATATATATATATATAAACTTACACTTAAACTTTACAAAAAAGCACCTAAACAGGTATGTCCAAGGGTCACCTTCCGGTGATTTCTCCTGTCCACCTGGTGAATCTGGGCATACTGGGGCAATGCGGCAACTGCCTCATGTACACAGACAATCCTCTCCTCCTACCATCCGACACTATAACCTGCGAGAGATGCACTTACATAGCCAAACTGGAAGCAAAGCTCTCTCCCACCAAGATTGTGCTAGACAGTCAAGAGGAGAAGCTTAACACCTGCACTACACCTCAAGCAACTCATAGCCCTTCAAAACCAACACCATCAACACCCACACATAGCAACACTAAACCCACATATGCGGAGGCCCTTAACATTAACCTGCCCAAGCAACAAGGACCTCCGAAGCTGAAATGCAAACAAACACCAGTCACAATCAAAGTGACACATAGCTCACAACACCAGTGTGCCACCCAACAACAGCCCCTAAGGCAAGACAATGTACCCAACACTTTAGTCATAGGTGACTCTATAGTCAGGCACACTGATGTCCCACTCACCAGGCTGAACAAGGAGAAAATTACAGTCAACTGCCTGTCAGGTGCCAGGATCCACCACATAACGCATGCACTCAAGTCACTCCACTACAAGTACAAATATGACTCTGTCATTGTCCATGCTGGAGTGAATGACTTGAGACGTACCTCCCTGGACTACATGAAAAGGGACATGGAAGAGCTCTTGGATCATGTGGCCCAGGCAGGTATGACCCTAGTCCTGAGAAGCATCCTGCCTTTGCCCAGAATGATACCACAGTATGAGGACAAAATGATTGATGTCAACAATTGGCTAAGGTTCTGATGTCATTCAAAGGGGATCCAGTATCTGTCTGCCTGGGAAAACATGATCGACAAACCATGATGCTTTGCCAGAGATGGTCTGCACCTGTCACCCCTGGAATTCAGGTTACTGGTTAAATCTCTTGCCACCCCTATAGTGCCTTTTTTAGGCAAGGTTCAAAGGATAAAACCACCACCATAACAGATACAAGCATGCAAAATCTGAAGGTAATGCTACTCAGTGCTAGAAGTCTAAACCTCAAAATGCACTCTCTCGAGGCACTCCTAAAAATGGAGAACATCGATATCTGTGCAGTAACTGAGACCTGATTCAAGGCTCCAGAGAGCACCCCTGCAATACCAGGCTACAACTCTTACCACACTTTCTGGCCACAAAACCAAGACCAAAACACTAAAGGTGGAGGAGTGTTCATATTCACCAAGGATATTCACACCCCCAGGCTAGTTGCCCAACACAATGCATCTGAAATTCTTCAGGTGCAACTAACACTAGGTAAGACTGCAATCCAAATTGTAGCTTGCTACAGATCCCCCACCATGCCCCAAGATTCTCACTACACCTTTCTAAACATACTGAAAAATATTAAGATACAACCAAACACCTTATTACTGGGTGATTTCAACTATCCTACCATTAACTGGGAAAACTACTTGGGTACCAACTCCTTTTCCCAACGGTTCTTGGAATTCATAAATTCCAATGCCCTGGATCAACTAATCCATTGTCCCACCAGGGGCTCCAATATCCGAGACCTGGTCATTACCAACATGGGAGATAGATGCTCCACACCAGTGGTTACCCCCTCATTGGTCAGGTCTGACCATAAGCAAATCACCCTTGACATCCACATCCCACCCCACCCCCCAGTAAGGAAACCTCCTTAAAAAACTTCTCCAAAGCCAACTTCATGCGACTGAAGTCAGAAGTGACAAACTTCACGACACCCATGCAGACGGGATCTGAAAGTTTGACTGCAGAATCCAACACTAAGGCACTGTACGAGCACATCCACTCGTGCATGAATCGTGCCATCCCAAATAGAACCAAGATGCTCTTCTCCAGAAAAAAGGAAGCCAATGTGGTGGTCCCCTGCTATAAACAAACTATACAACAGAAGGAAGAAACTGTTGCAGAAAAGAGGAAAATCCCAGTATGCAAAAAACTCCCTCACCAGCTTTAGTAAGAAGCTGAGATCCCTCATAAAATCCTCAAAAGCTAGTTACGAAAATAAAATTGCCAAAGAATCCAAAGACAACCACAAGGCATTCTATAGTTATGTCAAGAATCTAAATGGCAATGCTCAGATCTGCTCTGAGCTACAACAGAATGGCATTAAATATACTGATAACACGGATATTGCCAATATCCTGGCAGATCAATTTAGTGCCAACTTCACCACCCCTCTCACCCTCTAAAGGGCCCATCTCAATACCAAAAGATTGCCAAATTCCGGTAATCACGGCCACACAGGTAGAAACCGCACTCTCCAAAGCTAAGAATACAGCATCCATGGGAACAGATGACATCCCAGGCTGTGTACTACATGAACTACAAAATGAACTGGCACCTCACCTAAGTGTCATGTTTAATCATAGCCTCGCCTCAGGCTTCATGCTCACTGAGTGGCGCACAACTACAGTTATCCCACTCCACAAGGGGGGATCCGCCTTGGATCCCGGGAACTACCATCCCATCAGTCTGACAAGCCTGATCTGCAAGGGCATGGAACGCATTATCATGGAACTTATAAACAAAGACATTGGCAACCTTCAAACACTGGACCCCACCCAGTTTGGGTTTGTGAAGGGCCGATCTTGTCTCCTGAATCTGATTGACTTCTTCGAATCAGTCTCCAGAGCTGTGGATGAGGGTAAGGCGGTCCACACAGCCTATCTGGACCTCGCCAAGGCCTTCGACACCATCCCCCATGCTTGAATCATAGATAAACTTACTAAGCTGGGCATAAATCCCTACATCACTCGAAGGGTTGCCAACTGGCTTACTGACAGAAGCAAGACTGTAAAAGTAGCTGACTCCAAATCCACCTCCAGACAAGTGACAAGTGTAGTGCCTCAGGGTTCAGTCCTGGGACCACTCTTGTTTGGCATCTACTTCTCTGAACTACAGGCCAACACTAAGGGACTCTGGCTAACAAAGTTCACAGATGACTGCAAACTGGGAGCCATTATTGAATCCCCAAATGATGTGGATATTCTACAAAAGGGTCTTACAGAAACAGATGCCTGGTGCCACAGCCATGGGCTCAAGCTTAATGCCAAGAAATGTATAGTTATCCCCTTTGGAAAAAAACATGTACCCATGAATTACCACATAGGTGGCAGTACACTAAACATCGAAAGTGTGATGAGAGACTTAGGGATACAGGTGGACAGTGGTCTCACTTTTGATAACCACATCGCCTCAACAGTCAGGAAATCCTTCTATGTGGCACACCTCATCACTAAGGGCTTTTCATCCAGAAAAAAGGAGGTTATTGTCCCACTGTACTCATCCCTCATTAGACCCATTATAGAGTATAATGCCCCATTTGGTATGTACCTCACAAGACATCTGCAACAGCTGGAAAGGCCACAGAAATACCTCACTAAAAGAATCACAGGCCTAAAGCAGATGCCATATGCTGACCGTCTAAAAAAACTCCAACTATACTCTGTGGCATATCATCTACTCAGAGGAGATCTCTGCTTAACATACAAGGCCATGTCAAACCCTGAGCTGTTGGACATGCTCCACTTAAAGAAATCCCAATCCCTCAGAGCCACATGCTCTAGGGATCTAAACCTTGTCATCACAATGAACAAAACATGCTGGAAGGATAGGTTCCTGACCCAGAGACTCCCCATACTCTGGAATAGACTGCCCATACATGTCAAGCAGAGTGCCTCATTGGCCCTCTTCAAAAGGAACCTTGATGATTGGATGGGAGATAGGAAATTCACCCCGGGGATCATGTCAGTTGCCCTGCTAGACAGGGGTCCAGAGAAGTAAATATTGTGGGAAGAAATATCCAGGGAATTGTTATGGCTAGGCTTGTATAGGCCCTAGGGCCGATAGCCTAGTACCAAGCTATAAACCTATGAACTTTATATATATATATATATATATATATATATATATATATATATATGACCACACATCTGTAGATAGCAATGGTATATTGACAAATACAAATATGTCCACATGCACCGTTAATGGGGTTGAGACACCCCAAAAAATATACGTCATGTACGAATAGGCATACCCTCTCACCACAGCCAAACACGTCCGCCCTGCAATACACTAAAGTGTTACAGATCCCATAAGCAGGATCTGACGTGACATGTGCACAACATGTAAACAGTACTACAACCCACCTGTATGATGTCAGGCTGGTACTGGTAACATATCATGCAGTACAGTGTGGCTCCCATAGGAAATGTAAAATATGGAAGCTATCAACATCCCCAGGATACATATACACAGACACATATATGCAGATACAGATACATATATATATATATATATATATATATATATATATATATATATATATATATATATATATATATATATATATATATATATATATATATATATATATATACACACACACACACATATATACACATATATAGATATATAGATATGCATGTAACTACGCAGACACACGCAGATATATGTACAGTAAGATACATATGTAAAAGGTATGCACAATATGGAACAGCCACAATGCCTACAGTTCACACCTGAACAACTGAACACTGTATGGGCCACCCATACAAATACCATCGTCGCCTGCAACATATACCCGCAGAGAGGTCATAGAAAAAACACCACACACAGGTTTGCAGAAATGGAAAGCCTTTATTTGTGTACTATTACAGTTCTATATGCTATGTCATATAGCTGTGCACACACTGACATCCATATAAACAGAGCAATGCAACTGTGAAACAGTTATACTAATACAGTAGTCTGGAAAGGTTCACAGCTGTTGCTGTCCAGACCAATGCCTTCATATTGTACAATAGTAAAGACAGACTGGGCCACAGGATACCAAACAATCAACAGTATGTAATACAGGTGTATAGTTCAACAGCCTCCATTTACACTCTGTACAAAATCACTAGGTGTTGAAGACTTCAATTGACCAAATGGGATGTAACTGTTATATAATAAGGCATAACTGACACCATCACAAGCACACTGACAAACAGAACAGTCTTTTATGGCAGGAGGCAATAGGCCTGCATTAACTCAATATATGTGAGTAATGTAAATATAAATGAAGTATGCGGTACTGTACATGCAGATACCTTAAGGCAGCTCACCCCTGATACCCTCCACATTTTGTAACAGCCTAGGTCAGTTATGGTACACCCCCCCCAGACTCAATACTACAGGCCCATATGCCACTGTTACATACACTGGCCTCCGGAGTGCACAAGGGCACACATGTATTGTTTTGGTGTAGCCCACACATATATGGCCCCAGCACCACTGTATGTGTGGGGGATACAACAGCAGTGGACTGATGGCAGCAATGGCAGTGTGATATACATACAGCCCACTACAGAACAACCCCTGACAGCATGTCACATGTGGCAAAGCTTGGTATGTAGGTGGAGGACAGACCCTGGAACACAAGCCCATATGTGGGAAACTGTTGCCATACACTAAGCAAGTTTCTGGTGTTACAGGACAGTTTGCAACATACTCTTAGCCAGGGATTTGAGGTTAGAAACATAAATGGATGTAGCCATGTACTGATAGCACTCAACACACACACACTGCCAGTGACATATCTGATACAGGACCTGTGTGGTGGACAGACAAAACATGATAGGCACACCTCTGGCCACCAACAGATAGGCCCACAGTTGAGAGCTATGCAGACAGACTGCATTCCAAGGTAAACTAGTATGTACACACACACCCTGTAACACCCGTACTATACAAAGCATAACACAACTCTACTCACACTCTGTCTGTAGTTCTGGAACCTCCTACAAATATGTAGCTGGCCTAAGTGTGCCGGTTCCCCTGGAAGAGGTAGTGCTACCTGCTGTCTGTAACACTGATGACCACACACAGGAAGGATGTCCATCACACAGGAAAGGTAAAGGGACCACGCCCACATTATGTAGGGATTTATAGTAGCTGGTTGCCATGACAGTGGTAATTGGCAGTACTACACAGCAAGCTGCATGCAGTTAGCAAGTGTAGGATACTGACTGATGCAGAGGCCATCACCTGATCAAGTACATCACCTACTAAAGCCAGGCTGCAATCTACCCCAAACAGCTCAATCCATTCACAGGAGAGAGAAAGCAAGCAAGCTAAAACAAAAGCGGGAAAAAAGAAAAATCACGGAAAAATTACAGTTGAAAATGCAGCCATCTACACAGCTGCCAATCATTAATACATCATTCCCACAACAGGTATGTAAAGTATATGTACATGTATTAGAATGTAATACCTGGTCCTTAGTAATGTGATAGATGATGTGGAATGCGTTTTATGTGCCAGCAGGTGTTGTTGTGATGATGGTCAACTGAACAACTGCTATGGACAATAGTGTTTGTCCCTGTGGGTGGAGGGCCATAGCTCTTAACTGTGCAGGTCAGCACTGACAGGATGTAAGCCATCATAGTGTGTGTTGTGTAATGGGGATTATGCATATGATGTGGCCAATAGCCGGTGGTGGAAGTAATGCCAGTATATGGACATGTGGGAGCCATGGACCACCACTGGCAGGATACCAAGTTGAATCTGTAATGCAGCATGGTGGAATGCCATTGGTGTGTAATAGGGTTACCTGCAAACAGGTGCCACATATACCCCATTAATGTCAGGCTTTGTCCATATGTAGCACCTGTCTGTGTTGTAGCAAGGCAGAACAGTGCAGCTGTGCAGGAAGGTGTTGTGAGATTGTGGAGCTGATGTCTGAATGTACCCCACATATAGGTATGCATATGTGTACATATGTCACAGATATAATATCTAAGGATAAATGTATATCAGCATGTATGTCCAGAAATATACGTATACCTATGTGTAGACATATATATGTGCACATATATATATTAATTCACATATATCTACACACATATAGATAAATACCTATATGCAAATGTCTACATCTGTATAAACACACACACAAACTGATATGTATGGAAAAACATGTCACCTATATCACTACCACAGTGATGTGTGCTATGTGCGAGACACACAGATATCTACAGCTGGCAGTGTGTGCACCATAGAAGGGTATGTCACATGTTAGTCCCATCCTAGCACCACAATGCCCCCGCCTGGGAAGTATGCAATGGGAATATGGGGAAGTATGGCAGATACACACATGGAGGTGGTCAGGATTGGTAGATATAGAGGACAGTCTACAGGGGTGGTATGTGACACATGTGGTGGGTAAACACTGTGGATGGTGTGAGTGGTCCGTGATGTGGATGCCCCATGGTCGCCAATATGGGCACAGTAGGAACAATGCTCCCACCAACTGCCACTCTCTACAGCAGTCCATGTCCTGAAGGTGTCAGGTCTGACGGCTGAGCAGGAGGAGCATGTTGGCCATGTGAATGTGTACTGGGTGCCTCAGACTGATGTAGCACATCCCTCATGTGTCTGTGGAGCCTGGTATGGATCAGGCCCTAGACCTGAGCTCAGAGGACAGGAACATGTTGGTGTGTGCCCTGATGGGGGTGGCAACATCCCCTGGGTGGTGCCACATGATGGTATTGCTGTAACAGTACACGAGGACGCCCCAGCTTGGCACACACATGTGATGTGGCCAGGTATCCTGGTCAAATGGGTGTGGAGAGGTGGATCAGCTGGCCAATGGAACATACACATGTTATTGTGTCACTGTCATAGTGCATATGTTGGTAGTAATAGTCTACACAATCCTGGTACATGTCCAACAGCATGCATAGAACCCCCCAATAACACAGGCTGTCAGATGTGCAGCAATCTCAGAGCAGCCATAACACTGGCATATAGGTAACCATAGTGGCCCTGACAATGGCATGCAAGTGAATAGTCTGTAACAGGCCAGCAATGTTAGTGTCCACACAGGGGACATGGCTACAATCACATAGCAGAAGGTGAGGTGCAATACACAATCTGTCCAGATGGTAGTTAAGCTGTAGCCATACCTAATGAGTTGTGTGTATAATCTGTTGAAGCTGATATGGTGAGGGGGTGACAGAGATGTGTATTATGAACTGTGGTAACCTTGCCATATGAGTCGCTCAGGGCTGTTTCCATCCTCATATTTTTCAGGCAAGATGGCACACATCATGTTGCCCATGTATTCAGCGGAGGAGAATGAGGTCATTATCAACCACCTGGTTCAGCATTACTAGGTCCTCTTTGGCAGGACAGCACATGACCAGCAGGAGCGGACTGCCCTGTGGAACGATCTCATCCACAGGGTCAATGATGTCAGCCTGCATAACTGCAGTTATGAGCAGGTCCAGCATCATTGCAGCGACCTGCTTCACAATGCCTGCCAGTGTGCTGCCACAGTCTGGGGTATCACCTAGTCATAGGGGGCCATGCCATCCATCCCCCCTGACACATGTGGAGGAGCTCCTGGCCAGCCCTGTGGCACCTGCCTGTCCGGAACACCATCAACCACTCGACCCCTTCGTGGAGGTGGGTGTCACCCACACACCAGCCGAGGAGTGTGCAGGTAAGGACACAGGGCACATCAGTAGACCACTGTTGTGTAAATGTCCGCAGTGGTACAGGTAGATCATGCATATCTGATATGTCATACAAATATTGTGTTGCTACATTGTAATAATAAACAGATGTCCAGATGTGGTAGTATTGTAGGAATGTATGGTTGATGTATGGTAGTACTGCACCCAGCCTGTAGCAGTGTCACAGGTGTGGCCACTGACATTGCATCTCTCACCCACTTATGTAGGTCCCTCCAGGGTAACAGCAAGGCAGCAGCCTGAAGCTGGTGAGTATGTCTTATGTAGATGCATGCCAACACACCAGACATGTAATGATGATGTTATATTCCATGCACACATCTAACACACCTACCCTTAATGCATGCTGTACATGTGCATGTATTGTTGCGGCGAACATGATGGGGCATTGAAAGGGTATTTCACACACCTGCATGACAACTAACATCCTGTCATTGTGGAATGTGTCCACAGGGGGTAACATACTGTTGGTAGACATGGCCTACAGTAGTGACATGTTCTGAACAACACCCATATACAGTGCAATATCAGTGTAGATACCTGTAGGGCAATGCCAACTGCTGCTGAGATACACTATGACATACAGCATTACAGTAGTCCACATTATCAGCTGGGTCTAAGCTGTACCATGTGGTGTTCAGTGTATGTGACACTGCAAGCTGACACATATGTGTAGGGCTTACCTGTCATGCATCTACATAAATGCTGAAGGAGGGGGGTCTCAGCATGAAACACCAGTGCACTGCAGCAGGGATTCTAAGGATGGTAAGAATGGCTCTATCTGCATATAGTCAGGTTCAGGACCTGTGGCAGCCATAACCCTACCCACACTGCAATAGTGATGG
This sequence comes from Protopterus annectens, assembly GCF_019279795.1. NCBI lineage: Eukaryota > Metazoa > Chordata > Ceratodontiformes > Protopteridae > Protopterus > Protopterus annectens. The sequence continues at coordinate 224,869,843 of NC_056737.1, forward strand.
CATTGTGTGAACACCATGGGATGTGCACATGAGTAGACCTTGCAATCATGCAGAATAGGAGGACATGTGTAGGGTAGGCTGAACATACACTGGCAATTGCAGAAGGCCCACGGTGGTATACCCCTGCCATGAGCAGTGACTGCTGTAGTACACACAACAAGAGGTGTGATAAACTATCATGATAAGGGTGTGCACACATATCTCCACATTGTGTGTATGCATTGTGGTCAGCAGCCACACACCTAACACAATCTGTAGACACTGCATGTGAAAGTACAGGACATATGTTACATACCGGGCTTGTGTACAGCTAAGATATGCGGTGCTGTGGTCCCATGGCAGAGCACGGATGTGTGTGTAAAAGCAATAAAGGTGTGTACACCCCTAATAGCCATGGTATGCTCTGATGGTTGTCAGTGTAAGCATTTCTGCAGTGACCATACATGGTCTGTTGATGTTGACAGCTGTAAATCAGGAATCAGGCATTCACCAGTGACAACAGTCCACATATCATCCCAGGTATGTGTTGCTGAAACACATAGGGGCTGTGAAAGGGACAGCTGGCATAACTGACATGGTACTACACATTCTGCAATGGGTTGGACACCTGTGAGTTGTGGTGCACAGTACATGGAAGTGTGCAGAATAGGTGCACAGCAATAATGTGTACATAGGTGCAGTGGTATCCAGGGGAAGGGGCATCACCTAGTCACAGCACATGCATCATGCACATGTATACCACTGCTAGCATGGTGTGAGTATAGCTGAACTGCATGCTGTTCTGTACCATATGTTCTGCATGTTGGCAGATGGGTAATTGGAGGATTATGTGTATGATCATTGTGCAACCTCACCTGTATGTGTGTGTGTGTGTGTGTGTGTGTGTGTGTGTGTGTGAGTGTGTGTGTGTGTGTGTGTGTGTGTGTGTGCATCCTGGTTGTTAGTTAGTTTACCTGCAGGGTCACTCTGGTGAAGTGGTGGGAGGTAGATGCATGTATGATGTGTGTGTACATGTGTGTGTTTGTGCGTGTGGCCATGTATGCACATGTGTGATTGTGGGGTGTTCATACAGCTGTACCCCCCCTTTGGGACCGTGCAGTACATGGACATGGCGTGCCACACTGCACACCAGGAATACCTGTCATGTACTCACAGGACAGCATATAGTATAATATGGCCTGTAGCATGGATCAGGCATCCAAAGGGAAGGTAGAACCCAGGTACACACTTAATATTGCTGTCAGCAGAGAGGTCACCTACAGCCCATGTATGCAGCTCTACAGATGCATCAGGGAAGCAATAGTCAACCCCAGGGAGTGTATCCACATATTACAGCTGACACATGATGGGCCGACGGAGCAGCATATCCGGCATGTACTGAGCATTACATACACATGACACACCAGTGGGAGCTATTATGAGTACAACATAGTAGCTCACACATACAGAGACCATGCACATCATTCCGGCCATACAGAGGGTGCATACTGAATGACAGCATTGAGGCCATGTTACTCCACTACACACAGGTCAGGCAGGTAATGTAGCAACAGACCTTGTGTTTTGCCCACTTGTGTGGGCATTTAGAGGACTGTGATGTTAATGAGTGGTATCAATGTGTGTATGTTAACAAGTGTGATGCAGGATGGGGTAACACATGGCTATACATGTGGGACTGTCTGTAAAGCCATGGAGAGGTAGGTATTACGGAGATGTGTGTGTGTGTGTGTGTGTGTGTGTGTGTGTGTGTGTGTGTGTGTGTGTGTGTGCGCATGTACTGTTAAGCAATGCTGTACAGGTTTTAAAGTGCGGTTATTGTTTTCCCCTACAGGTGACGAGGTGGGTCAAGGTCGCTCCTGCACCCAATCTGATGTTGTCAGGGGTCGACAAAGCACCAAAATTTGACATCTCCCTTTTAGCCACCCCACCCTCGCACACAGTTACAGTTCCTATACACACCCCAGCACCAGTGGCCATAGCAGAGGGACAGCTGGCATTCAGTGGCAGTGCACAGGAAAGTGTGGTAACCATGCCTACTGTGTCCAGTTACAGCAGGCATTGCCAGATGTCCGGCAGGCTGCCACATAGGCAGATGTCCGAGGGTGCTTGTAGCAGGGCCACTGGACATCATGCCTTTGGCATAGGCAACATAGCTGCAACCAGCAGAAGCATGTTCCAGGCTGTAATGGCGGCGCAGGCATGTATTGAGCATTACACCAGACAGGGCCTTAGGCTGCAGAGGGCTGCACTTGCATCTGTAAACGACAACCTCCATGACGTGTCGCGTGCTATCCGTGCTTCTACCAAGCAAGCAGCTAGATGGCATGATGAGATGATAACCCTCATCAGCCGTGGGGTGTCCATGCCTCAACAATTGGTGGGGATGCGGCAAAGCCTGCATGGACGTGGGCCAGCAACACAAACAGCTGGCACTCAACATGGACATGCTACTACACCAAGGGGCTCGCGTAGTGGCAGTAGCAGCCCCGACAGTGTGGGGGGTATTCTGTCCACACCACACCACAGCAGGCCACGTGCATGTGGTCCTGGCCAGGCCCAGGAGGGATGTGGTACCAGCGGACAAATGTCATCAGTAGGTGAGAGTAGCACTTCAACACCTGTACCTGCACGTGCCTGTGGAACCCCTAGCAGGCACAGTCCACATGTCCGTGGCCGGAGGCAGTGAACTGCACACCCTGCCAGGTATGGTCTGCAGCTGTCCATAAACACCTGTGTAGGGCAGCCACAAGGAAGAACTGTGTGCATGCATACCCGCACACTATGCAAACACACCTAGGGCAACCTCATACTTACACACACCACATCACCTCAGCCAGCTCTCCAGAGTACACCCCTCATCCACACACATGATGTGAAATGTATGGCTCTCCCTCAGCCTCTGGCAGACCAACACCACACCCTGTGCATATGATGATACCTGTGCCCCATTCCTGTCATCCATACCATCTGGACAGGCTGATATGGTTCTGTTGCACATGGTGACTGTATACCAGTGTACCACAGTCCTGCAGTGTAACATGTTGTAGGGTGTAGAGTGTGAGGCATATTTGGCAGGTAGTGTAGCTGTCCAGCAATGATGCCTTCTAGCTGTTAGTAACACTGCTTGGTTGTGATCTCTAAACTGATATGCAATTGTGTTGTAGGTGTACTTGTGTCAGCAGGAGGATGCCCTGTGCATATGATGATACCCGTGCACCATCCCTGTCATCCATACCATCGATACAGGGACAGGCTGATATGGGTCTGATGCACATGGTGACTGTACACTAGTGTACCACAGTCCTACACTGTAACATGTTGTAGGGTTTAGAGTGTGAGGCATATTTGGCAGGTAGTGTAGCCATCCAGCAATGATACCTTCTAGCTGATAGTAACACTGCTTGGTTGTTGTCTCTAAACTGATATGCAGTTGTGTTGCAGGTGTACATGTGTTAGCATGTGGATGCCCTGTGCATATGATGATACCTGTGTCCCATCCCTGTCATCCATACCATTGATACAGGGACAGGCTGATATGGTTCTTATGCACATGGTGACTGTACACTAGTGTACCACAGTTCTGCAGTGTAACATGTTGAAGGGTGTAGAGTGTGAAGCATATTTGACAGGTAGTGTAGCCATGCAGCAAAGATGTCATCTAGCTGTTAGTAACACTGCTTGGTTGTGGTCTCTGAACTGATATGCAATTGTTTTGTAGGTGTACATATGTCAGTACAAGGATGGTCTGCAGTCATATTGCACAACGGGGTATGTCACTGTGCTGACACCATGGCAGTGACATGTCTAGGGTACAATAGAACACATTTCACAGGTTACTATATCGGGTATTGCCAGTGCCACATTGAAAGGTGGCCCGCTGAGGCATGTATACCCTGCAACCTGATATAGACCCATCCACATACACGCACACTGTTACTTGCCAACACTGGGACTAGACCCCTACATAACAATGTCATGATACTGACATGTGTGGCCTACATTGCACAAACAGCTGCCTTAACCACTCCATATCCAACAGACCTTGTTCTACCCAGCAACAAAATGAGCAGCCCTTGCAGGTCATGAACTCAGGGCCCTTTACACTGAAGTCACAACAAATGACCACTAAGCCATGACCACTGTGGGGACAGCTGTTGTGCTACCAATATAGCTGTCATTACCCAAATTGAGTGGTATTGAACACTTGCCTTTATGTCCTAGATTATGTAGTCCTTGTCATTAATATGACTGTTGCATCACATATGTTGTTTTATCATAATGTACACATAGCAGATACATACGGTGGGATACATGTGGGAGGGTATACGCAACCATGACATTTACTCATGACAGGTATATGGTTGTATACATATAGGTGTATAGATGTCTACATGTACATACACAGGTATACACATACATATGTCTGTATACACATCTGTATAGTGCTACATATGTATGGCTATGTGTACACCTCTTCGTATGTACATATGTATACATATCTATACATATATGTGTCTATACATATGTGTATATATAGGTATACATATATGTACATATAGATACATGTGTATATAGCTATATATATATATGTATGCACATCCTATGTGTACAGATATGCCTGGATATGTTGGCATATATATAGATATCTATAACTATATGTGCATACATATCTATATGGATAGACCTACTACTGTCGATATATTTGTAGATATCCATACATATATGTGCATATGTATCACTATCTGTATATGTGTAGACATATATTGCTCTGTATATGTATATATCTGGGTGTGTATATGTATATCTATGTACATATACATACCCATCTATATATGTAGATATGTATGTGTAATATATATATATATATATATATATATATATATATATATATATATATATATATATATATATATATATATATATATATATATATATATATATATATATATATATATATATATATATATATATATATATATATATATAATATATATATATATAGCTGGACGATTATATGTACAGATATTCTCACCATATGTCCTGGACACGGAGTGTAGCCCTACCACAACCCCTATAGTCCCAATGTCGTAGTGCAAGTGGATGTCAGGTATGTATAGCAGGTATATTAGTAGACAATTGCTACTGTAATTGGGATTATCTTCACAGACATGGTGTGTGTGGGAGGTCACATCTGCTTTCCACATGTGTGCCACTGGCTACTGACAGACATCCTAAGGACATCCTAGTAAAGTACCACTGCTAGCACGTAATGCCCCTGTGGACTGCAGCACAGGTATTGGCCAATATATGTGGAAATTCTGAAACACTCTTTACAGTCCAGAGGTATACACAGAACCCCTTAGTGCTAAACATGTGTACCATGCATGACAATATGGATGTTAGCAGCCATGTAGATGGGTATAACACATAACGACTGGTATATATATCCCACCATAGGCTATGCATTTACACACCCCTGTCTGACCTGACACATAACCATTGGTACAGGGGTGCCATGGCCACATACTACTCATTAGATATTGACATACATCTGTACAGCATCCCACTGCTCTGTCTGACATACATGACTGTTAAGGGAGACCCAGAAGCAGTATATCCAGCAAGTATCTCCACATGACATCTCACTGGATAAGAACACTAAGCTGCTAGACATGTAACAATGCACTGTGCAGGCTACAGGAAGACTGGCTCAACACTGGCCTACATCTCCTATGGGGGAATGCACATGTACCTGCATATATAGAAGTCACTGCAGGCATGTCACAGCAGAGGGTAAGATACACCTGTGTGAAGGTGCATAACCACATCCAGTGTGAACACAGCCACAGCCACATATGATAAGCTAGCATAAAAGTACAGTATATGGACTATCTGTTCAACACCATCCTCATATGTGCCACTCACAGACTAACCCTACATATACTGGGCTGCTACACGGTGTGGTCTGCTGGCTGTCTGTGGTATGGGACATGTGTGTGTATGGCCCTACAAACATGTAAGCCAATATGGTAACATACACTGGAGCAGCATGTAACATCAGATAAGACTGGACCTATAACAATGATATCTACCACAGTCTGTACACAGGCTAAAGAACATATTAACAATACACACACTGTCGACATTCACCATAGTTACACAAACCTCAGTACTGTACAAATGACCACAGAATGTCCTGGTAATGTCAGATATTACCCATGCTGTACATAACATGTATAGCATTCTGATATCTCACTGGCTTGCTATCAGATATGATGATACTAATGATGGTGTACAGCACATATGCACCTCTTAATGTACGACATATGTACAAAGGTTGACAGAGTTGTGGCTAGAAGCACATACACAGGGCCAATATTGACATGTTGCTGTGATAACCTCATGCATGTACTGTTGTAACAGGGTTTGTTGCAACATGTGTCCTATGAGGGATATGAAGTCAGTAACTGTCACAGCTTTCACCATCTACAGGCTGCAATCCTGACACTACCTTCTGCAGTTCACAGATATGTGCTCTGTGGGTAACACATAACACCAAGGGCACAACACACTGTCCAGTCTGCAGATGACCCTGCAGATATAGATTCCTCATAAACATAGAGCTGACATGGCAGGTATTACAACATGTAGGACAGCCATATCCACACACACATTGTTAAATCAACATTACTCCACATGCAGTATTGCAGCACTTACAGTCTGTAGTCAGGTCAGGCACATCCCCCTCCTGTGTGTTGCCCTGTTTCCACAGTGTATGTTGTTAGAGGTAAATCCCCAATCCATCTGAGATGCTGTTCACCAAACAACAGATGTAGTTCCTGCCCACAGTGGATGTAAAGGGCCAACGCCAACATGATGTTCCTAGATACTTTAGTGTGTTTCCATGCAATTGGCTATGGGAATATTACCACAGCTGTTCCACATACACTCAGCTAGAGGAGGACTGCAATTGGTGCAGAAGCCATCAGCTGATCATGACCATCACTTACAAAACACAAGCTGCTGCCTAAGCAAAGCAGGTGTACATCTCCACATCCACCAGAGAGGGTGTGAGAGGGACAGACAGAGACAAAGTATGTCAGGGAAGGTGTGGGTGAGTAAAACCTAAGCATGTTTGTGTCACACACCTACCAGTACAGGGTTTCAAGCACCTGACTGACTATGCATAGCTATCACATGTGTATGCAGTTATTTCATGCACCACATAGCCTACATGTTGGTGAGCTGTCCAGATGTATATGTGCTGGTGAGTGACATCTGCAACACTGTTGTGATACAGTAGGTGTAGCACATGAGCCTGTGTACATGAACAGGTGTCAGCGTCAACACAGCCACACTCTCTAAGGAACTCATACACATTGCCACACTTGGCAGGGTAACAAATACACTTCCTAACCAGTTACTTTGCCACAATACAGTAATGCATAGGTATCAATTGGCCCACAGGGGTTATCCTGGAGTTCTATGGTCAAAGCATATGTGAATGTGTCTGACATTAGAGAGCATGCTTCAGTATGCCAATGGGGGTGGTACTGGGTGTGAATGTGGTCAGAAGCATCATACACCACACACACAGACACAAGGTGTCAGTACCGGTGTGCATTGCCTCATGGGTGTGTAGTGAATGGCTGTGCCAGATGGCTGTACAAGGCTAGGTGAAGTGTATACCTTGGCATCAGGCCACATGAGAATGGTCTTCATTATGGCTAAGGGATGTAGTGTCTGGAATGACCCACACAGGTGGGTATAGTATTCACCATCCAGTCACCTGGGTTACTGTTGTGCATGGCCAGTGCTGTGCAATGCTTGCCATGTATGTGTTCTATATACCATGACACAGACAGTGTCTGGGATGTGCACACATCCCACATTCATGTACAGTGGCATGTGGAAGTGTACGTTGTTTGTCTGGCCCATGTTGTGTACACAGAATGTTATCATCAGATGTGACAGTCCCGCCCTCATGTGATGGGGCCAAGTAATCGACAGCAGGTTGACCCTGCACCTACATTGATAGCATGCTACAGGTATTCCCTGGTGTCAGTGACATCTGTCCATACAGGGCATGTGTGTAAGGCATGGTATGTCCTTTGTGGATCACATTTGATGGAACCACAGTTGTTGCAGGCATCCAATGGAAACATACTGAAGGTGCACTGTCTACAATTATGTGCCTATCGTACTGATGGGCAGGGTGCCATGCCCTCTGTAGGCCACTGAATTCACACCATAGTTACTATCCATCACCAATATGCAGTGTACTACACATATATTAGAGAGCATGCTTCAGTATGCCAATGGGGTTGGTACTGGGTGTGAATGTGGTCAGAAGCATCATACACCACACACATAGACACAGGGTGCCAGTACCGGTGTGCATGTATGCATTGCCTCATGGGTGTGTAGTGGATGGCTGTGCCAGACGGCTGTACAAGGCTAGGTGAAGGGTATACCTTGGCATCAGGCCATATAAGAATAGTCTGCATTATGGCTAAGGGGTGTAGTGTCTGGAATGCCCCACACAGGTGAGTATAGTATTCACCATCCAGTCAACTGGGTTACTGCTGCACATGGCCAGTGCTGTGCAATGCTTGCCATGTATGTGTTCTATACGCCATGACATGGATGGTGTCTGGGATGTGCACACATCCCACATTCATGTACAGTGGCATGTGGAAGTGTACCTTGTTTGTCTGGCCCATGTTGTGTACACAGTTTGTTATCATCAGATGTGACCGTCCCACCCTCATGTGGTGGGGCCAAGTAATCGACAGCAGGTTGACCCTGCACCTACATTGATAGCATGCTACAGGTGTTCCCTGGTGTCAATGGCATCTGTCCATACAGGGCATGTGTGTAAGTCATGGTATGTCCTTTGTGGATCACATTTGATGGAACCACAGTTGTTGCAGGTGTCCAGTGGGAAACATACTGAAGGCGCACTGTCTGCAATTATGTGCCTATCGTACTGATGGGCAGGATGCCATGCCCTCTGTAGGCCACTGCATTCACACCATAGTTACTATCCATCGCCAATATGCAGTGTACTACACAAGTATTGGCTGTTGCCTCGGCATCTGTGTGTGTGTATGAGACATGGGTTGAGAGTGTGCTCTGGGTAATACTGGGGATGCTAACTGTGATTGCCTGAACTTGATGTCACATGTATGGGTATGGATATGCACCCTAGCCTCTCGGCTATTTCACAGCTGTTATCCCTGCACAGTGGACATTGTGATATATACTAGGGCCACCATATAAGAAATTTGCAAAACCCACTCCACATTGGGCCCAGGTGTCACACACTCACACCTACCTCCACACAGGATACAAGTTACAAACACACACACACCTATCATGTTGGGGAGTAGAATCCCTATCTAACTAGTTTATTAAACTACAGCACTATGCAGTTATAGTACACGCCATGGTGATTGTTGCAGTACTCCTTCCCCAAAGGTGTATATCACATTGGCTGACATCAGCAGGATTGCCAAAGTAGGTCATTTGACACATACTGAGTGTGACTAGCCTAAAATGCATTGCTCCCTACATAGACAGTGGAACATGCACAAAACATCCACAACTGACATGTGTGGGTATAGAACCCCTAACAGGGGTCTATAACACACTGCAGCATGGAGCTGTTATAGGACGTACCACAGAGATTACTGGAGGACTCCTTCCCCAAAGGTGTATAACACATTGACTGACATCAGCAGGTTGCCAAAGTATGGCATTTGAAATGTACTGAGTGTGACTAGCCTCTAATGCATAGCTCCCTACACAGACATTAAAACACACACAAAACTTCCAGAACTGCCATGGGTGGGTATAGAACCCTACCAGAGTTCTGAATCACACTACCGTAGTACGTTATGATCTTCCCAGAAGTGTATTTAGGGTGGATGATATCAGCAGCTTTACCAAGGTAGAGCATTTAAATTGTAGGGGTGTACCTACCCTAAAAAGCATAGTTTATCACACTACAGCAGTACACAGTTATGGCATGCACCATGGAGATTACTGGCCTATTCCTTCCCCAAAGGTGTATTTCACAGATGATGACATCAGCACACCTGCCAAAGTGGAACACTGGAGGTTGTAATGTCTGTGAATGGACTCAAAAGCATTGCTCCCTACACTGACAAAGGAACATGCACACATACACAAACATCCACACTTGCCATGTCTGGGAATAGAACTCCTACCTAACTAGTTTATCACACTACAGCAGTAAGCAGTTACAGGATGCACTATGGAGATCACTGGGCTACAAGCTTCCCAGAGGTGTATTTTGAGGTGAATGACATCATCCTACCAAGGTAGAGCATTTAAATTGTAGGGGGTGTGCCTACCCTAAAAAGCATTGCCTTCTACACAGACAGAGTCAGACAGACACACGCACACACATGCACACACACGCACACACACACACACACACACACACACACACACACACACACACTTGCCAAGGCTGGGGTTAAAACTCCTACTTAACTAGTTTATCACATTACAGCAGCACCATGGAGATTACTGGCCTATTTTTCCACAAAGGTGTATTTCATAGTTGATGACATCGGCACACTTGCCAAAGTGGACCATTGGAGGTTATAGTGTCTGTGAATGGACTTAAAAGCATTGCTCCCTACACTGACAAAGGAACACACACACAAACATCCACACTTGCCATGTCTGGGAATAGAACTCCTACCTAACGAGTTTATCACACTACAGCAGTGCACAGTTACAGGATGCACTATGGAGATTACTGGGCTACAAGCTTCCCAGAGGTGTAGTTCGAGGTAGATGACATCAGCCTATCAAGGTAGAGCATTTAAATTGTAGGGGGTGTGCCTACCCTAAAAAGCATTGCCTTCTACACAGAGTCAGACAGACACACACACACACACACACACACACACACACACACACACACACACACACACACACACAGTTGCCATGGCTGGGATTAGAACTCCTACTTAACTAGTTTTTCACACTATAGCAGTACACAGTTACAACACGTGCCATGGAGATTATTGGCCTATCCCTTCCCCAAAGGTGTATTTCACAGCTGATGACATTGGCACACTTGCCAAAGTGGACCATTGGAGGTTGTAGTGTCTGTGAATGGACTCAAAAGCATTGCTCCCTACACTGACAAAGGAACAGACACAAATAAATCCATACTTGCCATGTCTGGGAATAGAACTCCTATCAAACTAGTTTATCACACGACAGCAGTACGCAGTTACAGGATGGGCTATGGAGATTACGGGGCTACAGCTTCCCAGAGGTGAATTACTAGGTGGATGACATCAGCAGCCTTGCAAAGGTTGAGCATTTGAATTGTAGGGAGTGTGACTAACCTAAAAAGCATTGCTCTCTACACAGACAGACAGACAGACACATAAACACACACAGTTGCCATGTCTGGGAATAGTACTCCTGCCTAACTAGTTTATCACACTACAGAGGTATGCAGTTACAGGACGCACTACGGAGATTACTGGGCTACAGCTTCCCAGAGGTGTATTACTAGGTGGATGACATTGGCAGCCTTGCCAAGGTTGAACATTTGAATTGTAGGGAGTGTGACTAGCCTAAAAAGCATTGCTCTTTACACAGACATACACACAGACACACACACACACACTCACACACAGCTGCCATGTCTTGGAATTGAACACCTACCTAATAGTTTATCACACTACAGCAGTGAGACGTTATGGTAAATGCCACAGAGATTACTGGGCTACAGCTCTCCCAAGGGTATATTTCACAGTGGCTGACCTCAGCAGGCTTGTCATAGTAGGGCTATGGGGTGTGCAGTTTGTGTGCATGGGCCATAACACATTCATCTAGAGGTTGACACGCCACATGCTGGCACACACAGGGTCATATTCCACAGGTACGTGCATTCAGCTGCTAGATGACTACTTCCTTGTACAGTCATGTTTCACAGCTAGCACATGCACCAATAGTCTGTAATGCTGACAGATACTGGTGGCTAGTATCTGCAGTGAGTGACATCTGAACCTCATGTGTTTGAGGACCTTTGGCTGTGTGCTGGGTGGGACAGGCCTGGATGGCTCCTTGTCATGTTCACCCTCTTCTACATATCTCTGTATATCTACATTTGGCTTATTATAGTGTGTTGCCCTTACATATATGTCTGTATTTCTAGCCACTGTGTGCACAAGGCATGCATGGTGCATACTGACGAGTGTCTACACTAACAACTGCAACTGCCAGATATGTCTGGTCCACTGGTGTTTACAGACATGGCCTTCATGTTTTTAAGTGTGTGAGAATGGCCAGTATGACCTTTCAGTATGTTGTTGACTGACATTGCCTTCATTTCTCTAAGTGTATGAGCATGCCCAGTATGGCCTTCTGTATTTAATGTGTGGCTCGAGTCCAGGCAGTTTGTACTGCAGTGCTGTCCTTGGTGTTGTACACCAACATGTGGCATGCTGCTTCTGCAGGGTATCCATCAAGCATTTGGCAGTGACTGTTCCTAGATGTCTGCATAGGATGGGGGGGGCTCAGCCGACTATGTCTACATTTCTACACAGGATGGGGGGCACACCTGACTGTTATTACATTACTATACAGGTGGGAAACACCTGTCTATTTCTACATTTCTACACAGGGTTGGGGGGGCACACCTGACTGTTATTACATTACTATGTAGAATGTGGGGGGCACACGTGACACTTGTATACATTTGCTATGACTGTACTGGTATGTCAGGCACTTCATTTAATTCTGTATTGCTAACTATCATGCTGACTAGAGGCATACCAGTGTACTACAGATCATGGCTTTGGTTGCCCTACATATTATTGTCTGACTTCCTACCCTTCAGAATTGACATCCCTCTGCCTGCCCTGCTGTGGTCTGTTTGTGTAGGCCTGGGGAGAGGTTAACCATAGCCATCATTCAGGGGCCATGGCTTAGACTCTGTTTGGGTTTGTCTACACCTGTCCTGCTGGCTGAGACTGTTGTTGGGTATGTGAGCCGCCCTGACTGGCATGTGTGGGTCATATGGACACACATGTCGCTCAGCACATTTCCTGCAGTGGGTTTTGTCACCTTGTGCAGTACTGGCTACTATGGTGACTCCAGTATGTGTTACAGATGTCATGGTGCCACTATGGGTGTCTACTGTCTGCTGCCATAACATTCAGTCACCCAATTCCCTTTCATGCTCACATCCATACCATAGCTACAGGTAATGACACATTCTACTCCATTTGGCAATTGGTAGGTTGATTGACTTACCTTGAGGGTGTGCCAGACTTGCGGGTGGTGCTGGAGGGCTGCCTATGTCAGATGCACATAGTACACTCCCTATACATGGTTGAGCACAGGTAGTGTCATGTTTGGCATCCCTTTTACTGTATGTGCGAGTCAGAGAGAGGTGTCATTTCCTGGGTCCCTACTGTGTCAGTGCATGTGCTATGCATTGCCTCTTTGCTGCAGCCATGGCATACTGGGCACGTCTCCATCTGCCTACTGGGGCAGGCTCAGGTTGTTCCTCCTCCGGATCACTCTGTGCCTGTACAGGCCTTGGCATTGGTGGGGGGCTGTGTGGCCCTGTCCCATGCTGTTCCTGCTGCAGCTGTTTTCGCAGGATCATATTGTGTAACATAGCACATACCATAACAATTTGGGTACATATAGCTGGTGAATACTGCAAGGCTAAACCAGATATGTCCAGACACTGGAACTGTGACCTGACCATCCCAAACACACGCTCTATTATATGTCTGGCCTGTGCGTGTGCCTCATTATGGCATTCTTGTTCAGGTGTGTGTGCATTTCTGATGGGTGTTATCAGCCATAACTCATAACTTCCAGGGCAGCCAGCACACACATTCATTATAATGCCCTGGGCATCCCTTATGACATGGCAGTTGATGGAGGGGATGCCCCTGCGGTTGATGTAGGCCCTACCCTGCTCACCGTGTGGTGCTTTGAAGCTTTGAAACATATGTGCATGCAGTCTATAGCACCCACTACCCCAGGGTATTCTGCTATTTGGTGAAAAAAGCGCATATTGCTGGTCAACACCTCACGGGTGTTGAGGAAATATGTGTGCTCACTGGTATGTACTGACATGGCATCCAGGAACTGGTGGAATACTCTGGATGCTGATGCCTGTGAGATCCCCATGATATCCCCAGATGTGCTTTGGGAGGTATCTGTGGCTAGTATACCTAGGCCTACACATACCTTGGTATCCACTGGGATGGGTTCCCCTTGGTTAGTTTGATGTGTCAGGTATGGCCAGCACAGCTCAACAATTTGCTGTAGGAGGTCTCTGTCCACCCTATAGTGCTCCACTATCTCCAGCTCATGTAGCCCCTGGTAGGTTACCCTGGGTCTGTACACTGTTCTCCGTCTCCTCACTGTGGGTTGTTCGGCAGCATTCACATCCTCACCACCCTCAGCCTCTGCTGCAGCCCTTCTCATTTTGTAGGTTTGTTTGTTAATATTTCTCCGCTTGTATACACTGGTGGTATAGAGTGTGGGAAAAACCAGAGGGGAAGGTGTTTGCTTAGTTTATAATAGTGTTCTGGGCTGGGATGGTCTGCTGCCTGTGTAATTGGCTGATTCTGATACAGTTCTCCTACCAGCTAAGCTAGTTCTCCTTGATTACATTCCTACTGCTGTTTTCCCTTCCCATTGCCTTCCTGTTTAAGCCCGTGTGCGCGCCACTCAGAGTGCTAACATGTGCACACTGCTGCTATTTCCTGGTTTAACTTCTTTTGTCTTCCTGTAAAACCTGCTGCATGGCACGCACACCAGCTTAGGCTTTGTAAAGAGTGCTACGCAGATTTAGACACACCCCCTAGCTTAGCTGTGCTAAGCTAGGGGCAAACCCAAACCACAGGGCTCCACTTCACTTACAGTATGCCTGACACACCCCTCCATGATGTCACCTAACTCCTAGGCTTGCACCATGCTGTTCCTACCCTTACACTGTTGGGACCTGGCTCACATGCTGGGGAAAACTGGGATTCACTGTCGTTCCCCTCATTTGCATAGGATTGCCTGCTAATGCATAGCTACATGTCTCACACTGAGCCTCCTCCCTTAGCAACCACTACTCACTGGCCATGTTGTCTTCTGCCTGCCATTGACTTGCATGGCAGAATACTGATTTTAGTTAGAATGCTTAATTTAAGTTCATTTTGTTATCCCCCCCCCCGATCCCGTTTGCACGCCGCTGCCCTATGCTTAAACAGCTGAGATCGGCTACAAAATAATAAAAGTTGATTTTTGTATTTATTTTTATGTTGGCAATGCCAATGGCCTTATACTTGGCCATTGGCATGCTTACTACATGATATGCAGCCTTTATTTGGAGCTGTCGAAGCTCCATTTTGGATTTTGCAGAAATGTACTCAGTTACTAACCGAGTACATTTCTACAGTTAGCACTAGTCTTGCACGGACTGTTGCAAGCTTTCTGGATTGCAAAATCACCTCATTTGTATAGATTTCTCCTGCAAATAGGGTGATTTGCATACCAGGGCTTAGTCTGTGCAGGAGTAGTGCAGGTGCGCTCATGCACGCCCCTGCACGCTGTTCCTGGATCGCACAGCAGACATATTGCCTGCTTGTGCTCCTGCACTGATCTTGCACTCCGTGCAAGCGTTTGAGAATCTGGGGGTTAGTCTATCTCATGACGTTCTGCCATTGTGAAGCTTTTTACATTGGGAAGACTGATCAGCGCTTGAAAGATAGAATACTTTGTCATTTTAGGGATATTCGCAAATTAGATCTTAAGAATGCACTTGCCATGCATATTTCTACACAACCTACACACACATTTAAAAAAAAAGAAACCAGCCATTGGGTAATTTCCTAATTGGATAATGGGTAGGTGTGTTTCCTATCCTAGCCCTCTTTGGCTAGTTCTCACTTTTACTCTAGGAGAGCAGGAAGAAATCATGATCTGATGAAGGCTCATTGCCGAAAGCGCTCATCTGTTGTCATAGCTCTCCATGCTAAAGTTTGACTGTCGCTGTTTTTACTATCATTGTTTCCATTAAAAGTTTGTTTTTAATAGTTTTAAAAAAAAATTCTTCAGAACAGTGCAACTAAAGCTGTGGAGGTGCACTGAGGATTGCTTTTCACATTTTTCTTGTTTCATTCAATTACCTTTGGCAGTCCAGCAGCGCTTCTAAATGAATTGTGTTTTTTTTCTTGCTTGAACTGCACATGGCAAACAGTTTATCTACCGAATTAGGAAGTGCTCGGAAAGAAGGAATGAGGAACAAGACATTTTCAGAGTCCTTAGGTGAGTCTTTGAATCCAATTTTAAAATTGAACTTGGCAAGTACTGAAGTAGAACAACATTATTAGTGAAGAAAGTTTCAACAAAGTTGTTAAAGAGGTAGAAAATGCAGCATACTGCCTCTAGAGGCTGCAATGGCAGCGCTTCCATCTAGAATCTAGCCTTTACCACCAGGTTATCCCAAGGGGAATGAGAGTTAAGTGCTTACCTAGCTACGGAAACAGTTTTTCAGATTTGCTTGCCAAATGGCAAGCTATTAATCTGGAAACAAGTTTCAAGTATATGTGTCTACTAATAGAATGCTTCAAACCTGTCGAGGCTAAGGCAGCTGAAATAATTAAGCAAAAACAAATGGAGTTAGAGCAAATGGAATTGGATGAATTAAGCCTACAAAAATTCAAAACTCTACAATTTAATTTGAATGTATATGACAACAAACTCAAGGATCAAAAAAGTAGAAAACTGGTCAGTGACTTCTAGGATTTTAAAACAGGCCATATTTTTGAATGGCCCAAGGAAGATCTAGTTGTGAATGGACGGAATAAATCAGCTTATAAACGTAAAACTAGTTTTAGTAGTAAAAGAAGAAACTGCACTACGTCTCAAGGAAGTCATGAGCAGTGGGCTGACACTAGTAATTTGACAAACACTAAAAGAAAAAAAAAGGCTTCAAAAAGCAAACAGTAGTTTTAAAGTGCATAAAGCACTTTTCGTTTAATAAAATCAAACTTCTTCAGATGCGAACATTCAAGGTACAAGTTTCAATTAAATAAAATACTAGGAAGTGCTTGAGCCTGTCAGCTGACATGCTGTGATGACATCAGCAACAATAGTTAACCCTTCCTGTTCTACACACTATGAAAAAATACTGTTTAAAACTAAAACAATGCTGACAACCATGAACAAGGAAGACTGAAGCTATGGTTTAAAAGTAAAGTATGCTGATAGGTATATTTTCAACAACAAGAACAGATAAACATATGAAATAATAAGGTTACCTATAAGGAATTACTATTACACTGCTAAAATTCTGCAATACAAACTTTTTTTGCACTAGAAACATTTGAGCCATTGTAGTAATGGATTCTCTGTGGTACAAGAACAGAATGCTGAACATGCTGGGGGATGTTAACACCTATAAAAAGATCAATAAAAGAGAACTAGATACAATGGTCATGACCTTTCAGAGTAATTTACTTGACTTACTTATGGAAAGACACATCTCTAAAGAATTGTTTGACTTCTTTGAAGTGACACAACCAACTATTCCAAGCATTAGTGGTCTACCCAAGGTTTATAAAGACCCTAGTAGTCCATCCCTATGGCCTATCGTAGCAGGAAGGGGCTGGTTAATGGAAACTTTGTCAATATTTGTGGAAAGTGATCTGGAAAAGGTTTTACCCAAAGCTGGTTCAGTACTGAAAGGCACAAGAAGCTTTTTGACAGATCTCTATGAAAAAACAGGAAGCTTGACCAATACTACAGATTTCATCTTAGTTACAATGGACATCAATAGTTTGTTCACTGTGATTCCCAATAGCTATGAGATTGAAGCAATTCATGAGTACCTACACAGGAATGGCTTTAATGCTGATCTTTTGTGCTCCTTACTGGAGCTTATACTAGAGAACAACGTTTTCATCTACGGCAGAGATTACTATTGGCAGACATGGGGTATGGCAATGGGCACACCCTGTGCTAATAGCTATTCCAATCTAGTACTTGCCTTTTGGGAAGAAAACAATGTCCTTACAGATGATAACCCTTGGCATCCACAGTTATTGCACTATGCCCGTTTTGTGGATGGTATTTTTACCTTGTAGCAGGGTGATGATGAACAGCTGGCACTGTTTACAGAGTTCTTAAACTCAAGTACCACTTTTTTGAAATTTAAGGTTAAATCCTCCAGAGAAGTGATTGATTTTCTAGATGCTGAATTATCTTTACATCAAGATCTGGGACTTAATACCAACTTGTATAGAAAAGGAACATGGAAGAACCATTATCCACATCGTAACAGTATGCATCCGAATCACATATTTAAGAATATCGTGGAGAATCAGGTACTTCTGATTTCTAGACTTTCTACTGATGATGCCTGTTTCAATCAAGAGTGTCTCCAGCTCGAGAAGAATCTACAAGACAGAGGCTATAAAGTGCAAGATCTAAGAATTAAATCTGACCATAATGAAATAAGGGAAGGGAAAGGTAAAGTGTTCTAGAAAAGAAAGGAACCCTTCAGCAAATATGTCAACAGCACAAAAGAGAGGAACATCACGTTGAATTGTGCACTTACATACAGCACAGATAACAAAGAGATTTGTGATATTATCCGGAGGTTTTGGCCGATACTTACAGAAGATGATAAAATAAAGCACATAGTAGGTGAGCATCCGAGGTTCGCTTTAAAAAACAAGAAAAATATTAAAAGATTGCTCTGTAATAAAGATGGATTTAGCTCCAACAAGATCTCAGACAGAAAAGGGACTTTCAAATGTACAAGATGCAAAGCTTGCTCGCTCATTGATAGTAGCAACACTTTTACACATCCTAAATTGAAGAAAAATTATGTATTTAAAGTATATGCAGACTGTAATAGTCGATACTTAGTCTATCTCGAGACGTGCTGCCATTGTGAAGCTTTTTACATTGGGAAGACTGATCAGTGCTTGAAAGATAGAATGCTTCGTCATCTTAGGGATATTCGCAACTTAGATCTTAAGAATGCACTTGCCATGTATATTTCTACACAAACTACACACAGATTTATTTTAAAGTGGTTCAATGTGTACCCTATACTGTTAGGGAAGGAGACATTATCAGCCATACTGAGCTTTGTGAAACTAGCTGGATTGTGAACCTGAGGGCTGATCGGCCACCTGGGCTGAATAGCATAGTACCACTTAAGCCGATCCTTAAGAATAGGAGAGTATCCATTGGTGCAATCTAGGAGGCTGGTCCATAGGAAACCAGCCATTGGTTAATTTCCTAACTGGATAATGGGTAGGTATGTTTCCTATCCTAGTCATCAATGGCTAGTTCTCACTTTTACTCTAGGAGGAGAGCAGGAAGAAATCATGATCTGATGAAGGCTCATTGCCAAAAGCGCTTATCTGTTGTTATAGCTCTCCATGCTAAAGTTTGACTATGGCTGATTTTACTATTATTGCTTCCATTAAAAGTTTGTTTTTAATACTTTTTAAAACGTTCTTCAGAAGAGTCCAGGTAAAGCTGTGGAGGTGCTCCGAAGATTGCTTTTCACTAACATGGACTAGAAGTCAGGATCAAACATGAAAACCTTGAGTTGTGAGGCAGCATCACTAACAATTATGTCACCATGCCATCGTGGGACTGTCTTTCTTAGCTTGTCTTGGTGCAGTGTGCAGAGCATGGCAGACAAATCTCTTTCGTCAGCTGCCAACTTCATATTTTGGTTGATTTTGTGTGCTACCCTGTAGACTGCTATCATGGTGGTTATATCTTTAAACATTTTAGCTAATAACTTAGGGACAAAGCAACATTATTTTTACTGACAGAGTTCCATAGCATGGTATATATTTTGAATTGTTCTATTATTCACTTTGTAAGTTCTAACAATGTGAACATTTATGTTAGTAGGCCATTTCTGGTATATAGGTTCATGGGTTTGATTGTAAAAATTATGACTCCATGGCCTTCAAGAAGCTTACTTGTCTTAACCTAGTTGATGTTTTTTACTTTCAATATATGTATCAAGATTATTTTTTGGAAGAAAATAATGAGTGATTTTTGAGTTTATAGGGAAGCTAAATTCCATAGTCTTGGAGGGCATGTAATATATTAGTCATATTTTTCCTATTATTGATATTTATTGGTCTAACATCTAGTGTTAGCGCTCCACTGGTGCGTTCTAGGCACAGACTTTCAAAAAGAACCAGATCAGACTGCTTTGTGGACCAGGAAGAGGATACCTCAGTAAAACCTGTAAGAAACAGACCATAACAATGTTAGAAGCTTCTTCTGAGTAGTTTTTTTTTCACTAGTAAATAATAACTGACCTTTTCAATCTTTTTAAGGTAGCTTCTAAGTCTACAAACTGCAGTGCACTAAGGTGCAACATGGAACAATGATTTTCATAGGGGGTGACTAGACATACTGTTTAGAGTTAGATCGGCTATAGAAACAATGGCAGACTACTGCCTCGAGACTGCTTTATGTGGATATAACAGACTTCTCTACTGATAAAAGAACTAGTCATTTTGAATTATAAGCACTTTGAAAAATATTTAGAAGGAATGTGGTAGAGAAACGTAAGTGAGAATATAGCTACCATGCCATTTCTCCTAATTGCATCCACACCCATAGAATCTCTTTAACTGTACTGTCTGTTTTCACTGGTTAAATGTTTACCACTGTTTGGCTGCACATTTTAAGATATATAGTACAATAGTCTGAGTAACTATTAAGAACATGCTTGGTTTTGGGGTATGATGATGGGAATTACTCTGTTGAGGAAATGCTTGCTTCTTTTTTAATGGGTTGTCATCTTGATGTCTTGACTTTTTTGGGAGCCACCACTGCACAGACCCATTCTGCAGGCTTGCAGCTGTGTTTGCATTGTTCTCTACCACAGCGACAAACAAAGACCCCCCCTTCCACACACACACACACACACACACACACACACACACACACACACACACACACACACACACACACACACACACACACACACACATATACACACAGACAGACACACACACACACACCACACACTCACACACACACACACACACACACACACACACACACACACACACACACACACACACACACACACGCACGTGCACACACACACACACACACACACACACACACACACACACACACACACACACACACACTCTGGGCTTGGACCATCATTCGACACCTTAATGTGTACCTACAATTCTTTTCCAGGATTCATACTAATCTGATATGGTTGCCGTGGCTGTTATGACTCATTACACATTACACACATTGCCTTGTAGTACACAATTGGTAACTGGTCTACTAGTAGAGGTGGAATCCCCAACTTTGACTGTATGCATTCTGTCAGTGAGCTAGTGGCTATCCATCTAGTGACGTAAGGGTTAATCCCCAGCTGGTGAGTTTCTCAATGATACCTGAATGGGGGATTGTGTTGAAGGCCTTGGCCAAGTTGAGATAGGTGGTATGTACTGTTTTACCTTCATCCAGGGCTTTGGTGACATTCTCTAAAAAGTCCACTAGGTTTAATAAGCATGTTCTATCCTTAATAAAGCCAAACTGGGTCTAGTCTAGAGTTTTAAGGTTGCCAATGCCTTTGTTAATAAGGTCCATGATGATTCTTTCCATGACCTTGCAGATAAGGCTGGTTAGGCTTATGGGTCTATAGTTCTCAGGGTCAGTTGATGGACCCCTTTGTGGAAGAGGATTACTGTTGCTGGTTTTCACTCTGCTGAAACAAACACAGTGCTTAGGCTGCAGTTAAATAGAGGGACAAGTTGTTCAGCTAGGTCCTGTTTTATACTGTTTAGTAAGCAGCCTGGGGTGTTATCTGGTCCCATAGAGGCCATGGTTTTGGCCTTGGAAAGCACGGTTATGACCTGCTCTTTGGAGTTACTAGATAAAGGATAAAGGACTTGTGGCTGGTATGTTTTGGGGTATGACTGGTGGGGATGGGGGGTGAAATTTGTGGCAAATCTGTCAGCTAGCAGGTTGGCAATTTCCTCATGTTCAGTATAAGTGGTACTGTCCTCTACCAGTTCGGTACAAACCTGGGCCTTCCCTTTTAGATTTTGGATGTAGCTAAAGAACTCCTTATGATTATCCTTAGATAGGGATGCTAATTTAGCTTTATAATTAGCTTTAGAGGACTTTACCAGATATCTGATTTGCTTGTTCAAGGTGTGGAGGGTGTTCTTTCTCTGTTGAGTCAGTTCCTTCTTGATCTTAGTCATCAGTTTCTTCCTCTTTTAAATATCCGATTTATACTTGAGGTTCACCAGGGTGGCTTGTTTTTTCATGAGGACCTGGTTTTGATCTGTTCAGGTACTGCTGAGTTTATACAGCTGTATAAGTATTTATACGGGGCATTTGTGTGCACCTCTGCATAGGAGTCTTTGTTGTTTGTGTTAGCATGGGGTTTGATAGTATTTATACCATTGGTTAGTAGGCTTTAGTTTGTTTTGGAGAAATGTTTCATTTTTTTTAGCTCCTGCCTGTGGGGTGTCTGATCGTTAATTTGAAAGAGACTGATTTATGATTGGACCTTACACACAGTGGGTAGTGCACTGAGCCACTGTGTTGGTCAGTAATAAGTCTAGGACATTTGAACCCCTTGTGGTGGTACAGACTATCTGTTCCAGAGCATTCGCATTGACAAAGTCCAGGAACCTCAGGGTGAGCATGTTTGCATTTGTATATGTCTCCCAATCAAAGGAAGGATAATCAAAATCACCCATTACCAAGGTATTTGGGTGTATAGCGAGTGACTGTAATAAGACCAGGTAGGCAGTGTGTTTCTCTTGGTTCATGGTGGGATAACTAGAGCTAACAATGATATGGAAGGGGGTTTTACCTACAGTTAGTTGGACTTGGAGTATGTTAAGAGAGTTGTACTACTTAACTAGTCTCAAGGTGTATTTGTCTTTAATGAAGATGGATACACCTCCGCCTTTGGTTCTTTCACACTTGTTTTGAGGTATGAATGTGTGGAAGAGATTGTAGCCTTGCATGGCCAGGGTACTCTCTGTGGCCTTCAACCATGTCTCAGTGACTGCGCAGACATCAGCATCTTCCAAGGAGAGGAGTGCTTCCAGGGAGTGCAGTTTCCTGTTTAGACTCCTAACATTAAGCAGCATAACCACCAGTTTGTCATGAGTGGAATTTTTTATGTCAGAAATTTTGTTGTTTTGATATTGCCTAAAAAAGGCACTATTGGGGAGGCAAGTATCTTTGCCATTAACCAAAAATCAAGATGTCACAGGTGAAGACCATCTCTTGCAAAGCAGAGTGGTCTGTCGACCATGTCATCCTAGGCTGACAGATACTGGATCCCCTTGGATTGACACCAGAAGCTAAGGCAAATGTTGAAGTCAATAGTCTTTTGTTTATATTGAGGCATCATCCCGGGTGAGGGTAGAATGCTGCTTAGGGCTAGGGACATACCTGCCTGGGACACATAAACTGAGAGTTCAGACATGTCATATAGTCCAAAGATGTACATCTCAAGTCATTCATCCAATGTGGACCATAAAAGAGTCATATGGTGCTTGTTGTTGACAGACTTAAGTGGGTGCATGATTTGATGGATCCTGGCACCTGACAGCTAACTGTGACCTTCTCCTTTTCCAGCCTGGCGAGGGGGACATCAATGTGTCTCACTATGGAGTTGCCTATGATCAGGACTAAAAGTAGAATGTGTTGGATTTGATCCCTGGCTTACCTGTGCTCTGACCATGAACTCACTGCCCTTACATCTGGTTCACCTGGTGCTACAGGGAAAGCTATGTTAGGTTAGCAACATAATCTGTTGGCCTGACAGAACTTCAAGTGTGGCTAGTGGGAAAGGATGGTCTGACTGCTGCCTTACTGCTGCTTCTTTCCAGTATCCTGCTTTTGATAAATGGTTCAATGGGATACCCCAACCAAAAAAAAAATGTTCTTAACAGCTACAGTTATAGAGGCCTTTTTCTTGACAACATTACAGGTATGCCATTGGGTGGCTCATCTACCTGACTGGCTGCACACACACACACACACACACACACACACACACACACACACACACACACACACACACACACACACACACA
Organism: Protopterus annectens; assembly: GCF_019279795.1. NCBI lineage: Eukaryota > Metazoa > Chordata > Ceratodontiformes > Protopteridae > Protopterus > Protopterus annectens. The sequence continues at coordinate 224,893,995 of NC_056737.1, forward strand.
CACACACACACACACACAGACTGTTGATTTTATACACAGTTTTTCTAGTAAAACGAACACTGAGGTATAACTTTATCATGTTCCTGATGTCTGTTGGAGTCTCTGACAATTGCACTACTCACTTAATTGTTGGAGGAAAGGAAGTATAGCATTCCATGGAGCTGTTAGGTGGTGATGGAGGGTTGCTACTACAGTTACGGTAATTACATTTTGAGTTACAGTAATTCCAAGATGGAGGAGAGTGCAGCAGAGATGGAGTGAGGAACACGAGAAAACATACTGAAGAAAGGGAAAAAAGATGAAATCACTGTTACAGAACTGGATATTATAGGACTGGAGACACAAGTGCTGATAGATTTGATGAAACAGGCAGGTGCAAGGAAGGAGAGGAAGCACAATGGAGTGACATGGTGGAGAGAATACTGCAGAGGAAAGAATCTGAGAGGTTAGAAACAGCAATAACAACTGGTGAAGGGAAACATTGGTGGTATTCTCAGCTGGTGGAGTAACCAGTTTTAAGGGTTTACCTCTGCAACATATATTTTGTTACAAGAAAGAGGCTATGCAGATAGAGCAAACCAAGGAAGGATGGAAGAAGGAATTGAAATGGGCAAGGATTTGCAGTTTCTCAATAGCTACAGAAAAGATGTTTAGTGATAAGAATGAAAAGTAAAAGCAATGACACTGTGAATAGGTAAGACATTATGTAGAAGCTTCCATTATGTGTGGGTGAAAGCAAATGAACCAAGGATTGGAATCTGTGAACCACATTCACCAAAAAAAGGCCAAAAAACACTTTTCAAGTGTTTTTTGCAGGGGTCAAGCCCCCTTGCACCCCGACAACCCCCAAATGTATATATACTAACTCCACAGTTGCACTAAGTCAGAGAAGGGGGAAATTTCCCCAAAAGGGTATCACTGCAGGTGCAACTTGATGACTGTGATTTCCTGTGGAGGAAATCTGATCATTAGTGGATTGAACCTCTGGCTAATGAAGCTGAAATGGAGACAGGAGAACAAGAATAAGATAGTGAAAAATCAACTGGTGGGAAATTTAGGAGAAGGAAAAGAAAATTAAGATCTGGAAGTAAAACACGTACAAAAGGAAAATGATGATATAGGAATTTTAGTATTAAATGTGAATATCATTAGGTGGTGGTGGAATGATGTAAACATACAAATGAATGTTTTTTACTTGCTAGATACAAGATGTAACAAAGAAGAAAAATGGAAAATAATAGAGGCAGTATGTGAGAGGGTGTTAGATCAGTAGGAAATTAGACATGTTCTGAAATTGGATAAAAATGAAGAAATAAGAATTCTACATGTAGCAATAGTGGTACCAGGAATGGTAGTGATATGTGATATTTGATATGTCAATGATACAAGAATACATACAAATAATAGTAATTTATGTGAATACTAATATGACAGAGAGAAAACAGTTGTTTGAAGAAATTAAAAAAAAAACTGCATAAGTAAATATGCCACTAGTCATGGTACAGGATTTTAACTGCAATCTGAGGAAAGAAAATAGAAAAATAAACAGGATATTACGATATTAAGGGAATAAATATATGTGGATTTTTAAAAGTAGGAAAGAATAGAGAATGGACATATAAAAGGGGAATTTTTAAGACTGAAATTGATTATATGGTTTACTCTAAAGACATGAAAGAAAAAAACAAGGGGAGTACAAATGGTAGAGTCTCCAGATAATTAAGAATTATGGGCTGGAACAGGGGAAACAGGTAAAATAATAAAAGAGGAAAGGGCTAAAGAGATTAAGTGCAGAGATTAAAAGGAGGAAGAATAAAAGAGAGAGAGAGAGATATTATGGAAAGATCATGTGACGGTGAGACCATTTTATAAAAACTGGACACAATGGTGGGTAATGTATAAGCAGACGTATAAAATATATTTAGAAGTGGAAACAGGAATAAAAAGAAGAGGAAATATAAAAAAAAAGTTTATAGAATTATAAGAAAGAGATAGAACAAGGAAGTGACAAAGTAAGGGAAACAGAAAGACATATGCATGAAAAGAATTGTGAAAAATAAAAAAATGATATAGAGGCAACATTTTTTTTTCTGAAAGGAGACAGAGAAAGGTTCCCCTTATTTAGGAAAAGAAGTAAAAATGAGAAAAGGAAGGATATAAATATCTTAGATGGTAAGGGAGATATATAATACAAACAAGAATATATTACAAAGGTGGTAGAGAATTTTTTAGAGAAAATGTATGAGAAAGAGGAAATGGGTGGGCAAGAAGGAGTGAAATTGAAAAAAAACTGAAAACATAAAGACTTTTTAAAAAATGATATAACAATGGAAGAAATGGGGAAGGTGATAGATGACAAGAATGAATCAATACCAGGACTGAATGGTTTTAGTTATGAGTATTATAAGGAAATAAATAAGGACGATAGAGAAGTATTTTTTAAATAGTTTATGAATGTATGAAGGAACTGTAATGGAAGAAGATGTGGTGAAGTGATAACATTTATATGGAAAAGGATAAAAGAAAAGATATAAAAATTAGGGGCATGTAACACTAGGGAATACTGACTATATAATATTTATGAAAATATTAAAAAAAGGATGGAAAAAGTATTGGATGAGGTAGTAAGAGGAAGTACCTATAGTAGAAAAGGAAGCGAAAGATGAAAGAAATATTAATTAAAGTGAAAGAAGTAGTAGAGATAATACTGAAAGAAAATAACAAAATAATACTGCTAGAATGTGACACAGATAAAGCCTCTGGCAAAGTGAGTCATGAAGCAATGTGGCAAATTTTAGAGGCATGCAGAGAAAAATATTAATGCAATAAAGAAATACTATGACAATTCTTGGGTACAATTTATGACAAAAAGATGGATGGGAAAAATAAGTATTAAGAGAGGAGTGAAACAAGGGTACCTAGTGAGGATGTACTTATTTGTAATAGTAATGAATGCGGTAGTACAGATGTGTATCTATAAAATGAGGGAGGCAAGATGAGAGATGGAAGGAAATGTTATATTAACAATATATGTGACATATGATTTCATTTTTATAACAAAAAACAAGGGCTTGATAAGTGAAATTGTAATAAGGATCAAAAAGCTGTTAACAAGTTGGTCTGTAGTTAAACAAAATTAAGTTTAAGGCTTATGGTGAGATAAAAAATAAATAGAATATATTTCACAAGAAAGGAAATAAAATATTTCGAGCTTGGCATTTAATGAGGTTGAAAGTATAATAAGTCAATAGAGAGAGAAAGATACTGGAACAAAACAATTGTTAGCTTGGTTGAAAAGCTTTTATTTATTATTTCAGAAAAAGAAAATACATATGGAATGCTTACAAATTAGGGAATATAGCACATTTAGGGAGAATACACCTGTTTCCCACTCAAATAAAAAAAAAAAAAACTTATTACAGACTTTTTTTAGCTTCATTTGGGGCTCATGTTGGAATCCAATGAGTAGAGGGGTTAATTTATAAAGAAGATGATGAAGAAAGTGGTTTGAATTAAAAAAAAAATAATTTATTTTGGGAAGTGATAATGGTAAAAGAAAGACAGGAAATGATAGGCAAGATGTTATATGAAAAGTATAAAAATGTATGGAAAACAAGGAAATGAAAATAAAAAAGACAGGATAGAAGAAAAAGTATATGAGAATAAATTGAAATTATGGAGTTTAAAGTACGTGCGTTTCATAGGAAAAGAAAAGAATGGTAGAACATGATTTTAGAATTTTTTTTCTTGGTATACCCATAGAAGTAATTAAATGAAGATGAAAAACATTTGAAAACTTTATTAAGCATAGGATTTTTGTGGATAATTTTATTTGTCAAGTTACTGGTGAAAGGGAATACAAAATATATGGTGATGGAGGGAAGAAACTTGTTAACTGTAGTAAAGAAGAAACAACAAAACCTTTGTTTTTTGGATTAAAAGAAATAATTTTGAGAAAGGTTTAAAAATGAAGCTAGAGAATGATTTATATATATAAATATGAATATGGTATTATATAGGAACTATAATATAATAAAGGAATATGATATTGGTAAATGGGATACCATTCTGTTTGTGACAATATAGGTGATGCAGAAAAAAGAGATGTGAGAATTTATTATATAACAAGAAAAGGAAAGAGGATGATATATTAGCTGAAATAAGAAGATGGTTGTGGAATAAACAGTGGGGGGATTGATGGTAATTATAAAAGAAAAAAAATGAAAGAAACAGCATTGGTTAGTTAAATTCTTTCATGTTGATAAGTGTAAATAATTTAAATTATGAATGTAAAATAATTTAGAATGTTAATAATTTATTTAAATTTTTATGGTATAAAGTTATTAAAGAACCCCTTCTTTTTGATAAGTATCATGGAATCTTTTGCATCCACCTAAGCTATCATAAATTCAGGCAGATGGGGCCTTATTTTAATGTCTTATCCAAAGAATGGCACACTCAAAGGTTCATTGGTTTATATGTACTTTCTAGGCTACTGGTCCATGAAGATCTTTAGAATCCTAGCCATACATTTCCATGACATTTTTAGCCTTTATATTTTAAGTATGAATAGCCAAGAGATAAGGAGAACATTTACATATTGCCACTCTCCATGAGTGACAAGCTTGCTGAAGCAGGGGTGAATTTGTAGTTACAAATCCATTCATTCAGATGAAATTTGCTTTATGTGGAGAGGAAGATGATACCAAAGAAGTGTGTCCTCTGTGATACATATCTGTCCCTCAAACATTTTCAATTAATGTTGCAAAAGAGATTCAGATCTCTTGAGCAGGTATTTATACCCCCTTTAGACTTACTAATGTGCAGTAGGGCTGAAAGGCTAGGGCCTGTTGTGGCTCTGTACAAGAGATAGAGACTGTCCCACAGTAGCATGAGTAGGAAGAAAAACAGTAATAGTCTCACATCACTTGCAGCTAAAGAGTAGCTAAATAAATAATCCTATTCTTCCGCTCCCTCACTAATTCAAAACCAAAGCAATCTCCTTATGCTGCACTACACATCAATATATCCAGATGATTTATAGATGTATATTTGGATTCACTATGAGTAGTCAAGGCACAAACCAATAGCAGTAAACTAGATAGGTCAAAGTCATTGAACAGTGTATTCATCAAACCTGCAGCTGTGAAAGGGTGATGCATTTTTATTACAGTACAACAAGCCTTCTGCAAACATATACGGAGAAGCTTCACATTCCTATACTCCCCTTACTTACATGGTTTCAGCTGTGATCCTGCAAAATATCAGATTCATGTTAAAACATTCTAAGATTTGTAAATTCAATGAGATGAGATGGGAAAATAAATATTCCCATTGTGGTACATCAAATGTTAGATTTACATGTTTTTCTTTCTCCAAAGTGGACATTTTTTATGTTCTCTTAAAGCTCCCCATTGATGAATACTTTTTTTGTTAATATAACTGTCTCCAGGATTTAATAAAATCCATGTAGGCATAGTGTAGAGCCTACATAGAATGTATCCATGTACACGGCCACAGTTCCCCCTCTGCAGCACACCATGCATATTAATGATGGTGCACTGCTGAGGGAGAGCCGAGGAACATGGATATTGAATCAGTGTAGTAGTGGTGTAGTGGCTACCCATGGCTACAGATGAGTGTGCGTCTCCCTGTAATGCTCCCAGACACTGTTGTAATGTTGTGAAGTGTGTCAAATGTATAATATGCAATTTTTATGAAGTTTTAATTTTTTTAATTTTAATTGCATGTTTGCACGGCACGGCACAGAGTGCCAGAATGCCAAGCTGTGCTCACATATAGACAGCTGACATCTGCCAGACATATAAAAATAGTAACCGGATGTAATTAATTATCATAATTATATTTTTTCTTTTTTCTTTCTTTTTTTTTTCACTTGCCGTTTGAGTGGTGTGGTACAGAGTGCAGCAGAGCTGAGTATAGCTTATACATACATAGCCAACACCAGCCAGACATCTAAAATTAGAAACCAGATGTAATTATTTATTTATAGGTGTGTTTAATCATGTTTGCATGGTGCTGCACAGTGCAGTGCTCAGCAACGTTAACAGGTAGTCTACTAGTATATGTGAAGATATACTACTTTTTATAACATCCAACTAGCTACATGGGTAGAGTTACAGTCTTATGTGTACTAGGTACTGAGTTCGAGTCCATAACAGGCAGAATATGTCTATAAATGAATGTACTATTTCTCTGTAATGCCATTAAACTATTGTGAATTTTATCACTGCTGCGCTTTGCTAAGCAGTGCTCATTCATGCTAAGCAGTGCATAAACATGCTAATGGCTACCAATGTTTGCATGGTGCTGAGCCAAGCTGAAACCATGGTGCTGCGAGTTTTCATGCTGCTTGGCATTGCTTAGCTGGTTTGCACGCTGCTAAGTGACGCATCACTTTTTTGAATGTTGCTAAAAGATGTGTAAGGGTGGAAAACAGTCTATATTAAGCCCAATAGTTGGGAATTCTGCAACATTCACTGGAGTTCAATTAACTGTTAATATGGCTGGTGGTGTTGGAGAAGGTGTGCGCTTTCAGGTGCAGAGGTGGGTATTCAGAAGTTCAGTGTCATGGTTGGCCTCCTTGTTAAAAACCATGAACCCTGGCTGATGCAGGGTGTACTGCAGATCTTGGAGTGTAAAGCAGAGGCCTAGGACTGTTTGGCCAGGGAACTCACCAATGTTACTGGTATCCCCTACACAGGTGAGCAGTGTAATCACCATTATGATGCCCTGAAAAGGAGAAAGAGGGGAATCTTGGACACCTGGGTCCAGGAGGCAAGAGCAGAGAATGCCCCACAAATATGTAAGTAATTTTACCTCTGTTTTACCAATATGTAAGCTGAATGTCTGCAAAACTGGTATGCATAATGGTGTGCTTCTCTTCCAATAGCTGCAGCTGAGAGGGCTCACAGTGTTGAGTCCCATGATGGGCACCTGCCCAGGCTGCAGTGTGAGTGTGATAAGGATGAATTTAGTATGCTAACTGTAGTGCAATAAGCAAGAAAGACTAAAGCATTTACTGGAATAAAGTATAAACAAGAAAAACTGTAGTGCAATAAATGGTCAAGTAGAACGTTAGCGCAATAAATGGACAATTAGAGCTGTAGTGCAATACATGAAAAATAACAATTGATGTTCAATAAACAATAAATAATACCCATAACAGTAAGCAAAATGGTGTTCAGCAGGATTGTGTTGCCATAACCATTGAAGTAGAGCTGTATGCATTAATTGTCTATAGTAAGGTTTCTGTAGTCAAGTGTAACACTGTAATAGCTTCTTCTTCTGTTTCAGCTATTCCCGTTAGGGGTCGCCACAGTGGATCATCTGTTTCCATTTCTTCCTGTCCTCTGCATCTTGCTCTGTCAAACCAACCACCTGCATTTCCTCTCTCACCACATCCATAAACCTTATCTTAGGCCTTCCTCTTTTTTTCTTACCTGGCAGCTCCATCCTTAGCATCCTTTTCCCAATATATCCAGCATCCCTCCTCAGCACATGTCAAAACCAATGCAATCTCACCTCTCTGGCTTTGTCTCCAAACCATCCAACCTGAGTTGACCCTCTAATATACTTATTCCTAATCCTGTCTACCCTCGTCACACCCAGTGCAAATCTTAACATCTTTAACTTTGCCACGTCCAGCTCAGACTCCTGCCTTTTTGTCAATGCCACCGTCTCCAACTCATATAACATAACTGGTCTCACTACCCACTTGTAGACCTTCCCTTTCACTCTTACTGGTACCCATATGTCACAAATCACTCCCGACATGCTCCTCCACCCATGCCACCCTGCCTGTATTCTCTCTTTCACCTCTCTTCCATACTCACCATTACTCTGAACTGCTGATCTCAAGTACTTAAACTCATCCACCTTCACCAACTCTACTCCCTGCATCCTCACCATTCCTCTATCCTCCCTCTCATTCACACACATATAGAATGCAAAACTAATGGCCTGCAAACTGTATTGCTTAATTCATAGCACTGTCCGAGGCTATCTCCAGGCCAATATCCATCACATAATGCTCTGTGTTCCTCCTACTTCAGGTAATAAAGGTATATGCATGAGATAGCCCACTCCATGGTCAGATATTGTGTGTGTGTACTTCAAGATATTTCAAAGCAATGGCAATACAAAATGTTCACCAGCCTTGTTGATACTAAAATAAAGCTGTTTTAATATATGAGGTATAGTTGTATTCCATGCATGTGTGCTCTACTGTCAGTGCAGTCAATTATAACACTGTAATAGTTCTAGAATGCAAAAAGAATGTCCTATAAACTTATATTACTCAACTCATAGTACAGTTCAAGGTTATCTGTAGCACACTATCAGTCATGTAATGCTTACATTTTCTCTCTCCCCAGGAACAAAAGGTATATGAGTGAAGTAGCCCATGTTATGAGCAGATAGCATGTTTAGATTTCACAGAGTTTTAAAATCAATAAAAATAATGTGTTCAACAGCATTTTTGATTCATAAATAAATCTGTGTACTTCCAGTATGGCTGTATTCCTTGCATGTCTGTACTAAGTTGCTGCAGTCAATTATTACATTATTTGCAGATGTCCCCTGCAGTCACAGCTATTTGGTTCTATTCCCATGCCTAGCAACTAAGGCATGTTGACTGTCTAGTTTATGAACTATACACAAACATGTCTCTCAAGTGTCATGATTTCTTGTACTGTAATTAATACTGTGTAATCTGTCACAGGATTAATACAAAAATGATTACCTGGCATGCAAAGTGTTACCAAATCTGCTTACAGAACACCTTGGTAGTTATATAAGTTCACATGACGTGCAAGTGTTTTGTCTAGTTGTGTACCTGCATTTGTTATTGCTTGGCCCATACTGTCCTATGAAACAGTTTAAGAAGTATGTGCATGCTATATCACCTGGAGGAGAGTTGTAGTTACTGTACACAAAACTGACAATACACACCTGTAGAGTTAATATTACCACTGTTTTCAGGGTTATAATCTGCAATGTCACTAATGGACTGTTTTCTTTCTCTAACCACCCTTTATGTGCATGTATTTAATATTGTTATGTATTATTATGGTTTACTATTAATATATATTATTAAAATAACTATATTTTGGGAAATGTGTTTTATTATTATTATGTGTTATTGTGCTTTCATATTTATATATCTTGTTAAATTAACCATTTTGTTGGCCTTATGCAGTTTATTATTGTTATGTGTTATTATGCTTTCATATTAACATATCTTGTTAAATTAATTGTGTGGTTGCCCTTATGTTTTAACTGTTACTGGCATACTGTTAACATACTGACTGTTCTGTTTTTTCATGTTGTGTCATACATAATATACATTGCTATGTATCTGGGTTAATTAATATGATGTTCCATGCCATTAATACTAACAATGATTTGTTCAGAACTAACCTCAACTTATTGCTATATGTCAATTACCACAGCACATCCATATAGGCTGGTTCCAGCTGATCTCCCTACCTTGCCTCAACCGTCCATGGCACCGGGTCCTAGCATATCTGGGACCCAGACTGGTGGTGTCCCATCTGTTGCCCTTGCAATACCTGCAGCATCAGGTAGTGCTGCCCCATAGGACAGGGCTGGGCCCCCCTCTGGGAGTCATAGCAGAGGGGGAGTTGTCACCTGGGCTGAGCTGCTGGTCTTGGTGCACAGGATAGTCCACCATGGGTGTGACCTGTCCCAAAAAAAATGTCGTCCCATACATAGCTCTCCATTTTGTACACATGTCCACTGGACACACGTAATTTGGCCCAATTAGTTTGACAATATAGTTATGTTGTCCTCACCCCTCTCTCTGGGGTTTGAGAGTCCAAATTTATCTCCAAATTCTGTCAAAGTGCACAGTTGTTGCTGTACAAGAAATGGATTGGTATGGTTCTTTCCTACACCCTTCCTGCACATCCCTCCCTGCCTTTCACTATGTTTTTTCCCCCTGATTTCCCCCATTTCACCACTTCCCTATATCCCCTTTTTATTTTTCTTTATTTTTTTAACGTGGAGTTGAGCGATGCACCACATTGTGCAGTTTCACTAAGCTCAGCTAAATAGAGCTATAATGACTTTATGTGTTTATAACATTGTAAGACACATGTATAAAATAAACACCTCTGCCATGTTTCGAACCCAGGCCCATCACAGCTGCAGTACACTGCATTAACCTGTCACCCCACACAATTCTTACTTAAAACAGGTGGTATAAACAAAACATAGTAATTGCCAATTACAGTCATTAGGTGTGTTTCAGAGGAGCTGCTCGCTGCACCGCACTGTGCAAACTGGAATAAAAAGTAATGGAAAAAATGGAAGTGTACCTTGGACTGTGATATAATAGCACACCCTTAGACAGCCAAAGACATGATAATGGATGTAACTGAGGCCTGTGATAGCAGGTAAATGTGCCCTTTTATCAGCAACATGTAGAAAGTCACCTGCTAAGGCATTAATGGCAAAATACATGTTCAACCGGGACTCTGGTGCAGAAATACATCCACATAAAGCCATACACATACTGATGGATGTAGAAGATGTTTGTTACAGCCTGTATGTGTGCACATATGTCTTGCAAGTACACCTACTGTAGCAGTGACTCAGTAGCTCAGTCTGTTAAATACCTTGCATACAGTACATTTTGCTACATACAGTCCTGGGTTCAAATCCAGTGCTGTTTTGCATTTTAATTACACTATTATGAAGTCAGCAATTAATGGATGACTCATGCACTCTTTATCCACACAAGGCATTGCAAATTAAATAACTGATTTTCAGTATTGGAAGTCACATGGCTGCAGGTAGGGACACACTTCACATATCTGTATAGCATTACTATATGTCACCTAGTACTCTGTTATTGACATAGTTGCCCAACATACATACCTTAAACACATGCCTTAATTGGAGTGTAAGGGGTATCCACACCCTGACTCTGTCTCTACAACAAGGCGGACACAGCTGACACAGATATGCCTACAGCTTGTTGTCCTCCAAAGTGTTCACACTCTCTACCTATGTCTATTACCTGCAGCAGCAGCTGCAACCTGTGGTACACACAGGTCTATGTAAAGGTTTCTCCTACAGACCTACTCTCTGTGATAATGTAGTCTCCTGACCCCAGTAATGTCCATCTCAACAGCTAAGAAAGGGGCCTTGCTCTACATGAAGGGCTTATATATTGCACAGTGGTTGCATGTCATTGGCTAATGATAGTGCAATTCAGCTGTTTCTGGCTGCAATTAGCATATCAGAGCCACACATTGGTTTAGAGGCAATTACCTGCTAATGAGAAGCATGTTAAAAATGCAAACTGCTGGCTGTGGGGAAACATTCTGTATGAGACTTTCCTCACAGAGAGCATGCCTTTGTGAAACATTACTAGTAGCACATTTCCACAGAGGAGTATTGCACTCTACCAGGTATGTAACTGTTTTTTGTGTATAACAGGATGCAGATTTGAGGATAGAGGTATGGGGAATAGGGATTACAGCAGTAAGCCTGTCTTAGACCTATGGTAATGACATGTCATTGATATCCTACTGACTTATACCTACAGGGGATGTACAATACTTCAAGGTTGCATTGTTTTTTGTCATTGTGGTACACTGGTGTTGTTGGACTGTCCCTTTATAGTGGTTTTAATAGCACACTGCTATTTATCTGGCACTGGTCTTTGACGTATCATTGGTTGGTTGGCCTTAGGGGACACACCACAGTAGACTGGAGTGTTGAATGCATGGTATATGATCATACAGCAGAATCTCTCATGACACACAGAGAAATACCTCAGTATTGATACTATCTTGGTTGTATCCACACACGTATGTCATCACACTTTGGGGTATGACATGTGCAAGCAAGCGATGGATAATGCCAGCCATTTTGTCCTTGCTGTATCTGTACATAGTGGATGTCCACGTATCCGATCCTATAATGTATTCCCCTTGTGTTGTCTTTCAGGTATAATGTACCATAGATACCATGCCTCCTTTTCTGATGCAGAGAATGAAATAATACATGAAGGACTAAGGCAGCATCATCACATTCTGCTATCTAGGGGGAGGCATAACAGGGAATAGCGGTCTGCATTGTGGGCAGAACTTTCCAAGATGTGAATGCCAGTGGCCACCAGGACAGGACATATGAGCAGGTTTGACACCGGGCAACAGACATAATGAATGCTGAACAATGAAGGGCAGCTGATGTAGCAGGGGATAGTGCTGTCACTGGCGGAGGGCCTGCAGTGGAACAACCACTCTTGGCCACTGAGGAATTCCTGGTGAGCCTAGGAACAAATGACAGCTCCCCAGCATCCATCACACCATACATCTTGGAGGTGGATGCCACAGTGTCCACAGGAGAGGGGCAAGCAGGTAAGTTTACTGGGATCACCATTGTAATACTGTAGCAGTCATTGTGTCAGGCTGTACATACTTTTACATGGGTTTCAGGTCTATCTGCTTTAAGGTGGGGTGGGGTTTAAGCTCAGTTCTACACTCATACACAGTATGTCGCTAATACATCAAGTAACACAGTAGCTACTGTACAAGTGAGATATATGCACACACGATCTTGTTGTGCTGCAACATGCAGTGGTACTGACAGTACCTCACCCTCAACTTTTTCAGGTCCATCAGATGTTGTCCAAGGCTGTGGTCCTGATCCTGCTAAGTTTGATACTGTTTTGTTACAGAACATTTATATGTTATTAAAGTTAAGGGCCAGAATAATGCCCTATGCACACTTAAATTTGTGTGTAACCAGAGTAGAATGTTTGTATGTTCCATTATGGAAGATTTACCTAAAGTTTTTAGAGTGGGTAATCACAGGAGAGTAGTTGAATGAACAGAACACTTTTGTAGTTATAGTTAAGAGCAAATAAGCCTCCTGGTTTACATGAGGCAATTAATCCGACATGCCATTTAAAACCCAGAGGTTGATGGTACATACCTTAGGTATTGCAACCTGCATTGTTATATATAGGATCATAGGAGGCTACTAGGCTAATGGCTGTGGGGCCCTTACAAGACTAGCCAAGAGTTTATCTCCAAAAAGAAACCTCTGTCAGCACCTGTCACCCCTGTCAATGAGGGACACAGGTGGAAGCCCTGGGACAAATCTGTGGTTTCCCATCCACTCATCAAGGCTGCATTTGAAGAGGGTCAGTGAGGAATTCTGTTTGATGTGTATGGGAAGTCTATTCCAGAGACAGGGCAGCCTCTGGGACACAAACCTGTTTCTCCAGCAGGTTTTGTTGATATTGCATATTAGATTCAGGCCTTTCAAGTGGGTAATATGTAAGGAGTTAGACTTACAGATATAAAGCATCTCTAGTAGGGCAGGGTCTGAGATTACCTTGTGGGCAAGACACAGATCACCTCTGAGCAACCTGTAAGATGCAGAGTAGAGTGATAGTGATTTGAGTCTGTCCACATAGGACAGGTGTTGGAGGCCATGGATTCTCTTTGTGAGGTATTTCTGTGGTCTTTCCAGTTGGTGCAGATGTTTGGAGAGGTACATATCAAGTGGGGCATTATACCCAATTATTGTTCTAATGAGGGAGGAGTATAGAGAGGTAATAACCTCCTTTTTTCTGGATGCAATCCCTTTACTTATGAGATGAACCACGTAAAAGGCTTTTCTGACCACTGCCACTACGTGATGGTCGAATGTGAGATTGTTATCAACCTGAGTACCCAGGTCTCTCACCACAGGTTGTGTGTTTAGGGAGTTGCCAAAGGTGTGGTAATCAGTAGGGGCTGTGGTTTTGCCAAATGGTATGACAATACATTTTTTAGCTTGAGGCCATGACTTTGGCACCAGTCATTAGTTACTGTGAGACCCTCTTGCAGTATGTTAGCATCATTTGGGGAGTCAGTGAGAGCACCCGACTTACAGTCATCCACAAACTTGGTCAGCCACTGGCCTTTTGTGTTTGCCTGGATCTCCACGAAGTAGATGCCAAACAGTAGGGGTCCCAGGACAGATCCCTGGTGAACTCCACTAGTGACAGGTCTGTTATTGGAGGTGGAGGTGGCTATTTAGACCTTGAGGGTCCTGTTGCTGAGCCAGTTGGCCACCCACATGATGAGATAGGGATTTACGCCAAGTTGTGTTAGCTTTTCAATGATGCCTGAGTGGAGGATTGCATCAAAGGCCTTGGCCAAGTCAAGGTAAGCTGTATGTACTGACTTTCCTTCATCTAGGGTCTTGGTGACAGTCTTAAAGAGGTCAACCAGGTTCAACAGGCAAGATATGCCCTTGAAGAATCCAAACTGGGTAGGGTCAAGTGTTTGGAGATTGCCTATGTCCTTGTTTATGAGATCCATTATAATACACTCCATGGCTTTACAGATCAGACTTGTTAAGCTAATGGGGCAATCATTCCCAGGGTCAGTAGTGACACCACCTTTGTGCAAGGGGATGACAATGGCAGTTCTCCACTCTGCTGGGATGAAGCCTGTACATAGGCTATGGTTGAATAGGGTGCTCAATGGTGAAGCCAGTTTTTGTTGGAGATGGTGCAGAATACAGGCTGAGATACTATCAGGTCCCATGGAAGCTGTGTTCTTGGCCTTGAATAGGGCCTTTAACACTTGATCTATGGAGATGTGAGGTGTGAGACAAGTACTGGTGATGTCAAAAGGGCCTTGGGGGGACAGAGAGGTGAAGTTTACACTGACTTTATCTACTAGCAGGTTGGCTAAGTCAACAGGATCATTGTAGGTGATACTGTTAAGTACTAATTCAGAACAAACCTGGGCTTTACCATGAGGTTCCTGATGTAACTGAAGAAGGCTTTGTGGTTTCTCTTTGTTTTGGATGCTAGTTTCAATTCACAATTGGCCTTGGAGGTTTTCACTAGTGATCTGCTTTGCTTGTTGAGGCTAAGAAGGGAGTTTATCCAATTTGGAATTTGTTCTTTTTGCCCCTGGACAACAGTTTTTTTCCTTTTGTATTTGTTAAGATAGGTGTACTGGGTTTTATGTGTTGGTTTATCAAGCATAATTTCATATTGACTAAAAGATTAATTGTACTGGTCAAGTTTCACTTGATTGATTCCTATTATGTGATCGAAGTTTCACTTCTAACATGACAATATCGAACTTGTCAGTTCGAAGTTTCAAAACTTCGAACATGGAACAAAAAAAGATGCAACAGTAAACTAACTGTTGCAAGCAGGGGGAAAAAGCCCCCCTGCACCCCCACGTGGGGGGCTGCACCCCCCGCTCTTTAAATATACAAACTCTGAGATTGCACTACAGTGCAGTAAAGGGAAATATTCCCTTTCCGCACTATAGTGCGGTCTTAGAGTTGGTATATTTAAAGAGCGGGAGGTGTGTGAGGGTGCAGGAGGACTTGCCCCCCTGCTTGCAACAGTTTATTTTGCTTTTTACTTTTTTTTTTTTTTTTTTTTTTTTTTTTTACGTGTTCGAACTTCTGTAAGTTCAACTATATGGTTTTGACCATATAGGGTTCAAACTTGCTGAAGTTTGATCACGTAATAGGAACCCCACGTGATTTACCTAATGTGCTTCTTATACAGGCTTGAGTTGAATGTGTATGTTGTTGTGAGGAAGTGTGTTGTGCATGAAAGCAGAGATGAGAAGATGTGAAACTGGTAATGCAGTTGCTGATCCTCATTATTATGACTGTTGATGGATTTTCCATACACAATAGAGCAGGTAGAAATGTACTGCTTTTGTCTTGGTTTTCACAGGTGACCGGGGGTGGTTGTAGTCTCTCCCCCACACAACCTGATGTCAGTGTCTCTTCAGACTCTGATACAGTGAGGCACATGTGGGGTTGTCAGGGGATGAATCTGTCCCAGAGGTTGACATCCGTCTTTTGCCCCCATTGTCACTGCACACAGTCATTATGCCCACACATACCCAGTCCCCACAGGCCACATATATTGGACAGTCAGAGAATGGAGACATTGTACAGGACAGTATGGCATCTATAGCTCCAGTGAATGTAGACACTGGCCATAGCCAGAGAGCTGGCGAGGTCCCACACAGGCGGATTGACAGGGATGTTTGCAGGAGGCCTGCTGTCTGTCCACCACCTGTTGCAAGTGTCACATCACGAGTCACTTGGCGCATGTTTTGGACTGTCATGGAGGCACAGGCACATTCTGAACAGAGCACCAGATGTATACTTAGCATTATGGATTCAACACAATCTGACATCTGTGACTGCCTCTACCACACTGGGGACACCCTGGATCAGTTCACTGATGCTGTGGACAGATGGTGGGCTGAGACAGTGCCTGTCTTGGACCGCACATTGTCTGTGCTAGAATGTCTGGTTGGAGTACAATGATACAAAGATAGCTGTGCTGGCTGCCACATTCAGTATAGTAGTGACAGTTTGAGATTTACACCCAAAACCTGTTAGTATAGGTGGTAAAACAGTGAATGCATCCCTACATCCTAACAAACAGTGACCGTCAAAGGGTGCAGGACTGTGTGTCCATACCTTCATGTATAATAGCCGAAGTGTGCGCAGTGGGCGGACACTACAATATTGTCCCTGGTTAGTAGCACATCAGTCCCAGCATGTGATGTACATACTCAGGGGTGAAAAGTGGGCACACAGACCTGGCCACACAGGTTTATACTTAATGTGCCTCAGATCACCATGTCTCTACAGTGGTATAGCAGGAATCATATGGCATAGCTGAGGCCACAGTCACCAGTAGGTGACATACTCATAACCTCCACATACTCTTCCTTCAGCATGCCAATATCTGAATGCAATGACCATTTGTCGATGTACTTTTCCAAGCTGTACTGGCACTTGCACACAACAGTATGATCCCTCACAAGGTCACTTCACATCTTCAGTATGTGCTCACTGTTGATCATCTGCAATGAGTGTCACTGCCACCTGAGGCATACTACTCAGAGGTGATCTGTGCCTTGCACACAGGGCAAGGTGTAACCCTGCTAGAGTTCATATGCTGCCTATCTGTAGGAAGCATAGTAGATTGATGAGTCACTGTAAAGACATTAACCTACTAAGTGATGTTAGTACTACATGCTTCTGGGAGACATTTGGCTAGCAGTCTTAAACACACCCTTGAAACAGACCCTGCTTAATGCTACACAGAGCAGCTCAGTGCACCTCAGGACATGCCATCTGTATGATTGGTTGGGCGACCATTATCTCAACACAGGGCATCTGCCTGCGTCCCTCTTGGACTGGGACAATATGTCCTCATTCTGTACTGAGGTGTATATAGATGTCTCAGACTGTGAGGGCTGCATGGCCATTATGCTAGTTAAGGTCACATGTCCTATGGCTCCATAACATGTTGTAAAATGCTGTAACAGCCTCACACAAAAATTTATTATTATTATTTTATTTAACATTTGTTGACCGGGAAAGTCCGACTAGGTTCCACAGATCCTGTTTTCAGTGGAGGCCCGGGGAGAAATGCTCCAGAAGCATGTCTTTAGAATGTGGGAGGAAACCGGAGTACCCAGAGGAAACCCACGCGAATGCAGGGAGAACATGCAAACTCCACACAGAAGGCACCCCAGCCGAGAATCGAACCGGAGAACCTCTTGCTGTGAGGCGACAGCATTAACTGCTGCACCACTGCGCCACCCAAAAACATGGCCACATTCAGGCTATCACCACTTCCACTCACTGTATACAGGACATGCCAATGCACATACATGGTGCAAGTTGGCTGTATGTAGATTAGAACACTTACTTATGTACTGGTACACACTACAGATCACAGTACCCAGTGCACGCAATACACTTCATGTCTGCTAGTACTATCAGTTTAAAACATATAATGCTTGCTGATATCAGCAGCCATTGTTGTGGTCAGTCATTTGGGGGGGCCACATTACCCACTACAAATAAAATAATAATGAACCCTACCTATGTTATCATACGCATGCCATATGGATATATACACACACCAAGTTGGGCGGTGTTAGATTAGAACCCCTACCTTTCTAGTCTTATACACTACAGCTCACAGTACTTATCATATTCACCACAGGTAATGTCTGTTGTATATGTGATTGCAGGCACAGTACTTGTGGATTACACAAACTAGGCTTGTGTTGCACAACATGTGTGGCCTACAGAGTGATATTGCTTCATACTATTCTCTGCATCTAGTGTCCTAGCAGTGAAATAACTGTTATTATCCTTGGTATGTGTGTACAGTTACCAGTATGGCTATATGTGACTGATTACAGTTAGATAGGCAAACCTATGGCCAGGGACATTGTGCCTTGTCCATGTGTGCATTGACAACATTATACACTACACTACCTGCTCACCTATGTCTGTCTTAATGGTGACATCCAGCAAGCACAGGGGTCTGTAGGTGTGTGGATTATGTACTATTGAACCCATAGTTTGGTTCCTTTGAGCAACTGTATGGATGTGTGATTTCAGATTTACTCACTATTAATAGGGCATGTGGGACAATACATACATTCACACATATATATGTCTATAACAGGTATGTCTCTATAAATGTAGCTGTGTGCACGATATGTATATTTGTTATGTAAACATATGTGGAGACTCTATGTATCATTGTAAATATATATAACTATATATACATATCAGTATATATCTATTTGACAATGCATGGTGATAGATATACTAATCATGTGAGAGAGAGATAGGGATAGATGGATATGTATACATATATGTCTCTATGTACAGAAGTATTTACACATTGCAGGTCATTTTGATGATGAGGCAACAGAATTGTGCTAATTTTAACTAAGTGTTAGAGTATGCCCTGTGGGACTGTCAGTACTTACAAGGTGACTCTAGGCCAGACCTACCTGTATTCCAGTCTGGGATTTTGTGTGTTGCAGACATTGCCAGCTGCACCTGTTTCTGCAGTACTGCATTTCCCTCAAATTGTCCACGGCATTCCCCACCTGTCTGTTGTACTTAATATTTGACTGAGGTTCATACTGTTACTCTACACACAGACTGACAGTCTGCATACCTCTCAATTGCACTGATTTTTGCAGAATGTCCAGAATTTTGCCTCATATTTCTGGTCTGTTCCTCATGCATTTGTGGTGTTCTGGTAAATTATCGTATATTGAAGTCACTGAATAATATTAACTACAGACAAACATTTGAGTGTCAGAATTTATATCTTTCAGATATTCTGTAATAATGCAACTCAATTTCATACTAGCAACTGTCAAGGTTAATCGGAACAATCTGTATTGTCTGTCTCTAATTTTGGGCTTTTGTCCCCTCATTCTTCCTGACTTGTGAAGAAAATAACAAAATTCAAACCACCATGCTGTAAAATACCAGTTATTTATTAAGACACTCAACGTAAGCACTTTCGGGTGAAGTACTCTTCATCAGACAATTCACAAATAAACTGAATCACATTTAAAAAAAAGTAGCCAATCACAATCAATATTGAGCCCTCCTCATCTTGAGGGCAGGTTTAATGGGAATAACCCCATTCATCCCAGGTGGTCTATGTGCACACATCTCTATTATCCATTTACTTTCATAGTATTCTGTCAAATTGCCTATATTACCCCCTCTCCTGGATAACTTAACAGTCTGTAACACCATACAATCAAAGGTATACCCAATATGTTCACTTACATGCTGCTATAAAGCATTGTGGGTATTACCTGTACGTATTGCTGACAAATGTTGCAATATTCTGTGTTTTAGTTTAGAGTTGGTTTTATCCACATAGAATGAATAGCAGTTATTGCACTGAGCTAAGAAGACAACATCAGTTGTATGACAATCTGCACATGATGCCAATGAATATTGTTTACTTGTAACAAGATGAATACATGAGTTGTTCTTCCTAATATACTTGCAAGCTTTGCAATGTTTGCATGGGAAAGTTCCCTGATGTGTAGTATTTTTGGTACTTCTCCTGGAAATCTAATTACATAGCAGATCTTTTAAGTTTTTGTTTCGTTTAAAACAAAACAGTGGTTTATGAGTTATAATTTCTTTTAATCTATCATCTGTATATAATACACCACAGTTTTTCCTGATGATATCACAAATACCTCCTATGTTGTTACTATACTTCAAAGTTACTCTTAAGGGTTGTTTCAGGGTCCCTGTATTATTCTGGCAATCAGTTGTAACACCAGAAAACCAAGGTTTGGCCTTGGTTCGTCTTTTGTTAGTACATTCTTGATAAGCTAAATTTATTTTATCACCTTTGTAGCCTCTCTCATGAAAAGTATGCTTTAACTCTAGTGACTTCTGTTTAAAACACATTTCATTTGTACATAAGCTAGATGTTCTGTAAAACTGTCCCTTAGTTATATTATCAAACACATGCCTAGGATGCATGCTATCATTAGGGTAGGAGCGTATTATGCCAACAGTCTTTCCTATATAGCATGGTATCAATTACATCATGATCACTTCTAGTTAAATGAACATCTAGAAAATCTACATTGCTATCAGAATAAGTCACCTTAAATCTCAAAAAATATGTTGTTGTCTCCAAGTAGGCTACAAGGTTATATAACTCATCACTAGTACCCTCCCATAATAATAACACATCATCAACAAAATGTGTATAATACTTCAGTTGTTGCTGCCATCTAAACATATTGTCAAATATAACTTGATTCTCCCAGTATGCCAATGCAAGGTTGGCATATGAGTTTGTACAGGGGATGCCCATGGCTATCCCTGTATTCTGATGATATATACCATCAGCAAACATAAAGATGTTTATTGCTTAAAACACAGTTCAACAATGCAATGATCCTATTAACTTCAATAGGTGTTAAATCAATATCATTACTTAGAATTATTTCTATGGCCATTAACCCATAGTCTTTAGAAATAACTGTGAATAAGCTATTTATGTCCAATGTTACAAATAAACATCTGCTGTTATCAGTCATTACTTATACTGAACCTAAACATTCGTAGCATCCTAAACAAAATATAAGAATTACATTGGTGGTGCTGCGGTAGCTTTGTCGCTTCACAGTTAGACGTTGCCCATTCGATTCTCGGTTAGAGAGTCTTCTGTGTGGCGACATGCATGAATGGGCGTTCCTTCATTGAAGGTTGTGCGTTAGGCCTGGCAAGCCAGCACGCAAAACTCTACTGCCAATCATTAGTGGACCGGAGTTCCACTGTGGCGACCCCTAACCGGGAAAAGCCTAAAGACACAAACAAAACATTCAACTATCTTCCTATACAACCCAGATATAATGGTCATTACAACATGGCTTAAGCCCCATATCAAAGACAACACTATAACCCCCCTGCCTATGACATATTAAGAGTAGATAGACCACAAAGAAGAGGAGGTGGCATTGCCCTTCTCTACAAGTCCAACCTAAAAATACAGTTCCTCCAAAAAGAGACTCCAAAGTTTAACAATGCAGAGACCCTATTCTCCAAACTCATAATAAATTAGCACAAACAACTAAACTTACTCCTTATCTATATTCCTCCAGAAAACAACCTTAATACCATAGAATCCATACTTCACTGGGCTTCCCACTCCCTCTCCCAAGAAACCATTGTTCTAGGTGACACTAACATCGACTGGAACACTGTACACTCACCAACAACCAACAACCACATAAACCTGTATAGCTTCATTCAACTCTTACACTCACACAAAAGAATCGATAAGACTACTAAAAGAGAATCCATCTTGGATTAGATCCTCACTAACCAACCCAACAGTGCCCACTAATGTGAGACACTACCTGACTCCCTCAGTGACCACAATCCAACTTTTCTCCTTCAGAACAAAATTAAACATCCCGCTCCACCTTCCCTACTTCAAATCCGATTCCAAAGAAGCTTCCCCTTAGAGCAATTCTCAGAAACCCTAAAATAATGCAACTGGTCCCCACTAAATACCCTCCCCCTGGATACTGCATTGGAATACTTTAATACCACATTCCTCGAAGTTCTAAACCAAATAGCCCCACTCAAAAGAATTAGGGTATGCAGCAGCCCTGCCTCATGGCTAGAGAAATCTACTAAAATCCTACTCAAGAATAGGGACAAAGCCTGGAAAATCTGGCATCAACACAAAACACCCGAAACTAGACAAAAATATACAGAACTCAGGAACAATGCAAAAAAAAAAAAAACAAATCAAGTCAGACAAACAAAACCACAATATTTCCCTACAAAGAAAATGCAGCAACAACCCACAAAAATTCTGGGCCACAGTGAACAACATCCTGCAGCCTGGAAAAACTACCACCCCACCACCAAACATCGAAGGCCCTAACCGTAACATATCCTTAAACTTCAATAACTATTTCACGTCCTCAATCCTGAAACTAGTAAATGATGTCACCTACTATCCAACCACCACCCCTAAAATACCAGACTAACCCTCCCCCTTCTCACTCAAGCCAGTACCAACATCAACCACCCAAAAACTCCTAGAAAAACTTAAACCAACCACCCTCGCTGCTGACCAACTACCAGCCACATACCTCCAAATTGCATCCAAGGCCATTGCCTACCCCATCTCCATACTTATCAACAGATCCATTTCCACAGGCACCATACCATCCTTGTGGAAAACCTCCTATATCATCCCCCTCCACAAGGCTGGCCCCTCTACTGACCTCTCCAACTACCACCCTATTGCAATCCTTTCACCCCTATCTAAAACTCTAGAAAAATGTATCCACCACCAGCTCCTCACTCATCTACTAACAAACAATTTGCTATCCAAAACCCAACATGGATTCAGACCATCCCATAGCACTAACACAGCCCTTATCAGCTTTTCCAATACAATAAATTCATACAGGAATCAAGGGAAACTGGTCTCTGCCACCTTCCTAGACCTATCAAAGGCTTTCAACACAGTTTCCAATAACAAACTCCTGACCTGCCTCTCTGAGCTCAACCTTGATAACATAACCCTTCCCTGCAATGGTTTAGCAATTACCTAAGTAACCGTTCACAATCTAGCAAGTGGGCCAACACACTATCTCCCTCACTCCTCATCACATGCGTTGTCCCCCAAGGCTCAATCCTGGGACCCCTCCTCTTTAATATATTTACTAACAATCTCCACCTGACAACTACCAAATCTGATATTGTTCAGTATGCAGATGACACAACCCTAATATGCTCAGCATCCAGCATCCACTTACTACAGAGTAAAGCCCATGAATCCTTCAATGAGATAGAGCACTGGCTAAATAACCAGCAACTGATACTAAACCCCAAAAAAACACAGTTAATGCTATTCCACCCGACTAAACAGTGCGATCCCATCTTCACCATCCTTTCAGCCAATAACACCATCATCATCCCAGTAGCTGAAGCTAAACTACTAGGTGTCACCATTGACCAACAGCTTAAATATAACAAACACATAGCCCAAACCATCTCTAAAGTCCATAAAAAACTAGGATGCCTGTATTGTACCAAACAATTCCTCACCCCCACGACTAGGGCTACCATAGCCAGAAGTCATCTCCTATCAACTTTGCAGTATGTCTGCCCAGTTTTAACCAAAATAAACAAATCTGACCTCAACAAACTCTCCACTTGCTACAATAAAATAGCCAGGTTTTCTGCCAATACTAAATCACGTTCCCACCACTTCATTCCTTACTTAAACTGCACTGGCTAGAATTCCCAAACTTGCCACCAACTCATCATTGCACATCAAATCCTATACCAGCCTGAGAGAACCCCTGCCCTGACTGGCATTGTAAACTTCCACAATTCCAACAGGGAACTACGTTCAAGCAACAAATCCTTTGTCGAGGTCAATCCATGCAAGAACAGCTCAGGAGAAACTAGATTCTCCTATGAGGTTGCCAAAGCATGGAACTCTCTCTCACCTGACCTTAGGGCACAACTCGTGCAACCATATTTAAAAATCTCCTGAAAGCTCACCTCTATGCTATTGCAAACACCCCCCAACCCCTCCAGTCTACAGAACAGTAAGCTCAAATGTCCCCATTACCTACATGATACTGCCAACTGGATGCACCATACTTCACTAAATGTTGCAATATATACCTACTTCTGAATGCTTCATGCTTATATATTACTTCTAATGTCAAACCTGGAATCTCCTAAAAATGTCAGGAGTCCTGCTCATGCTTTTTAACTGTAAATATTGTAAAATATGGATATCTTTTATTCTCAGTAAGTTGGGCTTCAGTCATTGTACTATCACTGTTATCCCTGTGATCTTCTGACTGTAATACATTGTTTGTTTCAAGTTTCTCCCCTTTTAACTCAATTGTTAACACATTATTACTTGTATTACTGTTTTGTATTACTATCTTATTAAATTTCTGGAGCTTTTCTCCCCAGGACTCCGCTGAAAATGGACACCTGCTGTCCATTCGGATTTATCCTGGTAAAACAAACGATAAATAAAAATAAATTATTATGGGAGGGTACTAGTGATGAGTTATATGACTTTGTAGCCTACTTGGAGGCAACAACAGATTTTTTGAGATTTAAGGTGACTTATTCTGATAGCAATGTAGATTTTCTAGATGTTCATTTAACTAGAAGTGATCATGATGTAATTGATACCATGCTATATAGGAAGGACTGTTATAATACGCTCCTACCCTAATGATAGCATGCATCCTAGGCATGTGTTTGATAATATAACTAAGGGACAGTTTTACAGAACATCTAGGTTATGTACAAATGAAATGTGTTTTAAACAGAAGTCACTAGAGTTAAAACATACTTTTCATGAGAGTGGCTACAAAGGTGATAAAATAAATTTAGCTTATCAAGAATGTACTAACAAAAGACGAATCAAGGCCAAACCTTGGTTTTCTGGTGTTACAAATGATTACCAGAATAATACAGGGACCCTGAAACAACCCTTAAGAGTAACTTTGAAGTATAGTAACAACATAGGAGGTATTTGTGATATCATCAGGAAAAACTGTGGTGTATCATATACAGATGATAGAGTAAAAGAAATTATAACTCATAAACCACTGTTTTGTTTTAAACAAAACAAAACCTTAAAAAGATCTGCTATGTAATGAGATTTCCAGAAGTACCAATAATACTACACATCAAGGAACTTTCCCATGCAAACATTGCAAAGCTTGCAAGTATATTATGAAGAACAATTCATGTATTCCTCCTGTTACAAGTAAACAATATTCATTGGCATCGTGCAGATTGTCATACAACTGATGTTGTCTACTTAGCTCAGTGCAAGGACTGCTATTCATTCTATGTGGGTAAAACCAACTGTAAACTAAAACATAGAATATTGCAACATTTGTCAATAATGCGTATAGGTAATACCCACAATGCTTTATATCAGCATGTAAGTGAACATATTGGGCATGCCTTTGATTTTATGGTGTTACAGACTGCTAAGTTATCCAGGAGTGGGGGTGATATAGGCAATTTGACAGAATTCTATGAAAGTAAATGCATAATAGAGATGTGTGCGCATAGACCACCTGGGATGAATGGGATTAGTCCCATTAAAAGTGCTCTCAAGATAAGGAGGGCTTAATATTGACTGTGATTGGCTACTTTGTGTTTTAAATGTGATTCAGTTTATTTGTGAATTGTCTGATGAAGGGTACTTCACCCAAAAGTGCTTACGTTGAGTGTCTTAATAAATAACTGGTATTTTACTGCATGGTGGCTCGAATTTTGTTATTGTTTTCTTCACTTGTTCTGGTTGCTGAATTCAAACCTTTAGTGCTCTAGGTCCTATTCTGTTTTTTTGGAATTTTTCCTGACTTGATCCAAAGTTCTTGCACTAACAGATTGAGAGGTATGACAGTCTATGGAAACACCAGCATACTAATACCTCAGATGCAAAAGCTGTGCATACTTCCAGATTTGAACCTTCAACACCATTACCCATACTAACATCCCTAGCTCATTGAGCCATGTAGGCTGCCAGACAGAGATGTGTCTTTTATCACACAGTTAACAGCATACATATGTACATTGTTATCCCTGTGTTATGTGTTACATGTTACATACACTGTCTGTGTGATCAGGTTCTATGTCATAGCCCTGTGATTGCCTGGTCTGCTGATATACCATAGCTGACTTACTGTTATGGCATTTGTATGAGAACACTGATGTGTTGGGGTGAGGGAAAAACAGCACAAGATCTGCTGGCAGAGACAGTGGTGCAAATATCATGTGACCCCACTGTTTAACATCTCCCTTGACTGCAGTAGTGAATATTCCTACCATGAGGCCTAGTGAATATTACAGAACACATACTATTGGACTGGGTATCTGTAGTCCCATGTGGATGTTATGTCTCTCCAAACAACCCACTATATTCCCTTGCATACACGCACCAGGTCCATACATAAGATATCATATTATGGTACTCCTTACAAGTGGTGTGTACGTGAGTGGCTTACCTTGCGAATGCAGCAGTTGACAGAACTGTAGTTCAGGGCTGACTTTGTCTGATGGACGCAGTAGACAGCCAATACATGGTTAGGTACAAGTTTTGTGGGTTGTCTGGCATCATTTTAAATATATGCACGTGAGATGGAGTAAGGTGTCAGTCTCTAAGGCCCTAGGTTGTCAGTGCATGTGCTATGCGTTGTCTCTTAGCTAAAGCCAGGGCATACTGGACACACCTATGTCTGCCTACAGGGACATCATCAGGGG
Organism: Protopterus annectens; assembly: GCF_019279795.1. Lineage (NCBI taxonomy): Eukaryota > Metazoa > Chordata > Ceratodontiformes > Protopteridae > Protopterus > Protopterus annectens. The sequence continues at coordinate 224,920,686 of NC_056737.1, forward strand.
GTTCCTCCTCCGAGTCCTCCTGTGAGTGTGGCTGTGGTGACCTAGGCACTGGTGTGGGGGGGCTGCATATCCCTTCCCTTTGCTGATCCTGCTGCAGCTGTTTACGCAGGATCATACTGTGTAGCATGGCACATACTGTGAATATCTGTGCGCATGTGGCTGGAGAGTACTAGATATATCGAGGCATTGAAATTGTGACTTTAGAAGCCCAAACACATGCTCTATGATGATCTTAGTTTGTGCGTGTGCCTCATTATGGCATTCCTCTGTGGGTATGTGTGCATTTCTGATGGGTGTCATCATCTACGGTTCCAGTGCATAGCCAGCATCCCCCAGCAAATGGCCATGTGGGATGTCCCCCCTAGCAAACATCTAGTACAGCTGTGATGCATGCCAGATATGCGTGTCGTGATAACTGACAGGGCTGCCAGCACACACATTCATGATAATGCCCTGGCCAATGTACATGACCTGGCAGTTGATGGAGTGGTACTCCTTGTGGTTTATGTAGAGTCTACCCTCCTCATCGTGGGTGGTGCCTTGATGTATACATGAGTGCAATATATGGCACCCAGTACCTCAGGGTAGTGTGCTACACGGCAGATGTGTTGCATATTGCTGGCCCTCACCTCAGGGGTGAGGTGAAAAAATGTGCTCACTGGCATGTGGTAGCATGGCATCCAAGAAATGGTGGAGTACCCTGGATGCTGATGCCTGTGAGACCCCCGTCATGTCCCCAGTTGGTCTTTGGAAGGTACCTGTGGCTATTATCCTAAGGGCTACACATACCTTTGTTTCCACTGGGATGGGTTCCCCTCTGTTGGCTCTGGGTCTGAGTTGAGGGTGGCAGAGTTCAGTGAGTTCTTGTAGTATGTCTCTGTTCACCCTGTAACGCTAGTCAATCTCCAGCTCATGTAGCACCTGGAAGGTTACCCTGGGCCTGTACACTCTTCTCCTTCTCTGTCTAGACCTATTCTCGGCAGCAGAGGCAGCATTGACCTTAGCATCTAGCACATACAGATGTAGCAGACCTGCAGCAGTCCCTAGCATTCTTTCAGTTAAAATTTCCAAGTCTGTACTCCAATGGTGCAGAGTAAGGGGGAAAAATCAGATTGTAAGGTGTATGCATACTTTATTGTGTTCTGCTGTAATTGCTGACTGTGTGATTGGCTACATATGATGCATTCCACCTTCCTAGTATATCATTAACATCATTTAATGGCTATAGTTTAAGTTAAGCAGGGGTCACACCTAATTAATATATCATTGCCTTTTAAATACACTCAGCAGTGTGGTGCACCATGCAAATACGCGCCCTGTAGGTAAACAGAGCTTAGCACTTGGTGTACACACCCTCCCATACTTCCAGGGTCAGTACTGTGGCATGCCTCACAAACACATGGAAAAGCATGCCCAGTAGGTAAACAAAGCTTAGCACTTAGTGTAGACACCCTCCCCAGACTTCCAGGCTCAGCATGGCGGTGCGCTGCTCAAATAGGCACAGCTAAGCTCAGATCAGCTAAGAAGTTATTGGACACACCCTCCCTTGATGTCAGCTACCTCTTGTGTGGATACCAACATGGTTCTGTGCCTACATGGATGGAATCTGCAGACACCGATACCCATTTGTGCTATTCAGTAACTTCACCTCATTTGCATAGGGATCCGTGCTCAGACCATGGAAACAACAAGGTTTAAAGCCCTAGCATGTTAGCAAAAGCACCACTACACCATTGCAGATACTCCATGTAGGGTCCTGTAATACATTTCTGCCACATAATATTACTTTTGTTTTTCCAATTTTTGTTTATTTTTTTTTTTTGAGGCATGTCTGCACACTGTAGTGCGCCACTCAAACATGCTCAGATTATAAAAAAAATAAATATTTTGACCTATTTCTTTTATTTTTTCAGACACATGGTGGATAGTTTTGCTCATATCTGTATGTGCTATGCCATTTCTGTCCATCTACCTACATTTTTACAGCCCCTTTTCTTTGTCTACATTCCTGCACACGGATTTTTTTTCCATGTACACTACGGACACTGACACAGGGTCTGCAGAGCTGCCTATGTGCTTGCTGGATCACTCTACCTGACTCATTTGCATGGTATTCATCTGCTTATGAGATGATTTGCATGTCATAGATATTTACATGTTGGAGCATGCATGCGCACTGCCCAGCTGTGTTTACTGAATCTAAAACCTGCTTACCTTCCTCTAACAGCGTGGCATGATGCCTACACAGAAAACAAGACTGCATAGGCTTTATTAAATCCCCCCATGTCTTAATCTTAACAGATTTTGATGACTAGCCTGTGTTTCATTTGCTGATGATCTCACTATTTGTTTTGTACTTTAGATTTGTTTTGCCGTATCATGTAACAGTACCATGCACCAATGTGATTGGAAATAGCTATATCTGTATTATTTTTGTGACTTGTGCAAATACATGCTTGTGCAAGTTTCATTTAACTCTTACAGTTCTTTTTATTTACTGCACTTGTGTTCTCAAAGAGACACTCGTATTTAAATGTACTGGGTAGCTAGTTTCAGACCTGGCAGCAATTTAAGGGCTCTCCAAAGCATGTTTTTCATTCAGTGTTGTGCACCACTACACACTATATAAACTTTCATTTGTTTTCATATTTTACCAAATTTGCATCTTAAAAACATACAACATGCCACAAAAATTACATTCTAAGACCACTAGAATTAATACATTTGTCACATCATAGTCTATTTTGATTGGGTAGAAGAATACCTTTGAACATTTCTATTGTCTGCTTTTTTCAAGTTTATTTTTGTTTTATTTATTTTTCACCTCGATAACTAGGCAAGTGAGATGGTCTGCTGACCCTTTTCCATTATGACTGGGTACACGTTAACAAGAGGAAAAACAGTCAGCACAGCAGAATGATAAGTAGCTGACTACAGAGGTTTGAATTTGTATAGAAAAGGTAACAGAGCACCCAGTAAGATGTAACAAAATACACACACACACACACACACACACACACACACACACACACATATATATATATATATATATATATATATATATATATATATATATATATATATATATATAGTGGAGAAGCACAGTGGCACAGCAGATAGCGTTGTCCTCTCTCAGTAAGCGGTTTGATTCACACCTGGGGTTCCTTCTGGGTGGAGTCTGCATGTTCTCCCCGTGTTTGCATGGGTTTTCTCTGGGTGTTGTGTTTTTTCCCCTATTTCAAAGACATGGAGCAGGCAGACTGGGCATTCTAAATTGTCTGCAGGGGTAAGTGTGCATGTGTGTGGTTTGGAATAAAAACTGTAGCTGGGCTAGCCACCTGGTGGTGTGGACACGAGCTCTAGGTGATTGCCACTGTTGAGGTGAGATCCCAATCCCATGTGCAAAAACAGAAAAGAGGGACTGGGGATGGATGGGTGGATGGACAGATGGATGGACCGATGAATGGCTACATAAGTGATGCAGAGAGAGATGTCAGTAATTAAATATCAGAGCAAAAGGGTAAAACTAATACTTGTCAGTAAAATGTACCACAGATAGGTATTTATAAAGTTTTTATTTGCAACACCCACAGTTTGGATTACTACGTTTAAGACTGCATGCTTTGATAATTTGCATACATTCAGCCAGTGTATGAATGTTGTCACCAGAAAACAGGTGCATTTAAAATCATTTTGCAAATGTTGCCTAAGGAACTTCTTGAATACACTATGGTTTGAATGTTTTTTTTTCCTGTCTGCAGGTAGATGGTTCCACAGGGCCGATTCTGTTCTAGAGAATGCTTTTTCTCCAATGGTATCCTCTTAGTGCAAGAATTATGAAGAAATCCAAAATAATGCAGGAACAAAATCAGGAATAAATTTGAAATATTATAGGTTCATAGGTAGGTACTAGGCTATTGGCCCAAGGGCCTACGTAAGCCTAGCCAACAAGGTTCCCTGGCTTACGCCACCCAAGAAAGTTATTTTCCTGTGCCACTGTCGATCAGAGACACAGAAGTGATCCCAGGGGTGTACATTTTCATACATTTGTCTTGTCATACATTATATTGCTCTTATAAATGTGGAACTTTGCTAGACTAACAGGCTTTGTGTTAGTATGTATTTTCTAAAGGATAAGAAGACTGAAATTGAAATCTCTGTCATTTTATTTAGGACTCCTATCCTCAATGATTTCTCAGAAAACCACATACTTTATGAGGAGCAGACCAAAATCATGAGGCAATATCTTAACATTCTGTAAAATTCTGGACAGTTGAAAGATATGGTTTGAGTCTAGGTCTGATTAACTAATTTAAGTGCATTTTTTTAGTGCAAGTAAGTTTTCTTGGCTGCTTCTAAGGGGATAGCTTTGCTCACTTAAGAGATGAAAAATGGGCAAAGAGGGTATGGTGTATCCCTGACACTGCATATATGTCACTGGACATAGTCAGGATTTAGTATGTACTATATATGTGTGCAATAACCTGTAGAGGGTATGGTGTATCCCTGTTACTGCATATATGGCACTGGAAGATGTCTGGATGTAGTAAGTACTATATCTGTCTGCAGTAACCTGTACAGGGTATGGTGTATCCCTGACACTGCATATATGCCACTGGAAAGTGTCAGATTGTAATAAGTACTACATCTGTGTGCAATAACCCATACAGGGTATAGTGTATCCTGGCACTGCATATATGCCACTGGACAATGCCAGGATGTGGTAAGTACTATATCTGTATGCATTAACATGTACAGGTTATGATGTATCCTTGGTATTGCATATATGCCACTGGATGATATCATCATGTAGTAAGTAGTATATCTGTGTGCAGTAACCTGTACATGATATGGTGTATCCCTGACACTGCGTATATGCCACTAGACAATGCCAGTATGTGCTAAGTACTATATCAGTGTGTAGTAACTTATACAGGGTATGTTCTATCCCTGGCACTTCATATATGCCACTGGACAATGTCAGGATGTGGTTAGTACTCTATCTGTGTGCTGTACTCTGCACAGGGTATGGTGTACCTCTGACACTGCATATATGCCACTAGATGATGTCAGGATGTGGTTAGTACTATATCTGTGTGCTGTAACCTGCACAGGGTATGTTGCATCTCTGACACTGCATATATGCCACTGGATGATGTCAGGATATGGTAGGTACTATATATATGTGTGCTGTAATTTATACATGATATGGTGTTTACCTGACGCTGCATATATGCCACTTGACATTGTCAGCATGTGGTAAGGACCATATCAGTGTGTAGTAACTTGTACAGGGTATGGTGTATCCCTGACACTGCATTTATGCCATGTAGTAATTGTTATATCTGTGTGCAGAAGCCTGTATAGGGTATGGTGTATCCTTGGCACTGCATATATGCCACTGGATGATGTCAGGATTTAGTAAGTACTATATCTGTGTGCAATAACTTGGACAGATTACAGTGTATCCCTGGCATTGCATATACGCCACTGGATGATCTCATAATATAGTATATAGTATAGCTGTGTTTAGTAACCTGTGCATGATATGGTGTTTACCTGACACTGCATATATATATATATATATATATATATATATATATATATATATATATATATATATATATATATATATATATATATATATATATATATATACACCACTGGACATTGTCAGTATGTGGTAAGGACTACATCAGTGTGTAGTAATTTGTACAGGGTATGTTGTATCCCTGGCACTGCATACATGCCACTGGGCAATGTCAGGACTTGATAAGTACTATATCTGTGTACAGTTAACCTGTAGAGGGTATGGTGTATCCCTGGCACTGCATATATGCTACTGGACAATGTCAGGATTTAGTAAGTACTATATCTGTGTGCAATAACCTGGACATAGTTTTCTGGTTTGGCTTCAGAAAGAGCATGTATTATGATTTCTTTTATGCATATTCAAGCTCAGAGTTGGAAAAAACATATTCTTCAACAAACTAAGCAAGGTTTTAGCACCTGCTAGATACAAGCAGCAATGTTTGAGGAATAAAGGAAACACATATGTATTTTTTAGACTGTACAGATGTGTGTGTAATACTTTATCTCACCCTCCTATGGTGTATCTCAGACAGTTATTCAGAGTTGTAAACAGGTAATTTCTTGGACAGCCTTATTCCCTGGTATCCAGATGTCATCTGGAAGGATTACAGCCAGATGTGCTAGCACCCACATGTTAGCTGTCTGCATTGTCTTCTTGCTGTCTTAATTTTACTTCAGGGTGCTCTTGTTTTGTGCTGGAGACATCTTGAAGGAAGCTGAATTTTTTAGGGAGGGGTACACAGGCATTGTTAAAACCATCAATGAAAAAAAAGAGAGAAAGGACTTTTAACAGCATGTGTCTCAGTCAGTTCTGTGCTGCCAGTGTTATGATCAAACAAAATATAACAAAAAGATAACTACTGGCAGTTACAGCTGTATGAAGTCCCATGTTACAGACCAAGGAATGACCTTTCTGACTTCCTTTGGTCACAAGGTCTTCATGTTCTTCTGGATTTATGAGACTTGTGTATGAAGCAAGAGAGATTCACAGCGTAATCCATTAGAGCAGAGGGAGTAAAGGAAAATATATGGAAAATGTGATTTTTTTTAAAGTATTATAAGTCTCCCAAAAGGCATTATGTTTACATGTGACAGCAAAACATAGTGCATTTAGGGAAATCTCAGTTACAAGATCTACACTCACAAGTGTAGACTAGTCATAGAATAAGCTAGAATTTGTAAAGCAACAAAAATTCTGGAGTGTACTGTTTGTATATGAGTCAAATTTATTATGAAGTAATGTAGGTCAGTACATAATATACATCACTGTGAGAGTTCTAGAAACGTGCTGATTATGTAATCAGCTTACTAATGAAATTACAGTATAGGACTATAAATAAACTGCTGTGCTGATCTGACCATGCTTTCTTACTGGGATCAATACATTTTATTATCTTGCTTAGAAGCCTATTTAAATGGTGACCCTGCTGCCCTTCTTTGCTCAGAGTCAGTAAATTTCCCATATTTGAATACTCTTTTGTTCTTTTTCCAGGTATAGTGGACAGTTCCCTGCAGAGACAGCGTCATGCCTTACAGCTTAGTAATTTAACATTTAACTTAATTACAGCAAGTGACTTGAGCAATGATGTCTCCTGGGAGCATCTGGTTTTGTTAATTCAGTTACCTACATTTTTCTAAAACAAGTTCTGCCCCATACCATTTCTTATCTCACAGTAAGTGGCTAAGAATAGTTTTCTACATTTGGCCCTGTCAGCTTGCAGTTTTATTTAATTGTATATATGCGTAGGAGCTACATAGACCTATTGGACAAATAGTCCTGTTTTTGAGGGGCATGCTAAGACTAAGTTACTGAGACTTGGCAAATATGTACTTAAATTACGGCATCGTAACGTCATAAATGTACATATGGTGATTGCAGAGGAATAAGCCACAATCAGTAACAACTAACACTATGGTAGCTAAAAATAACATTCACTTGATATCTATATAAATTCAGGGAAATGGAATCAGAACATAACCTATCACTGACAGTGCAAGAATGAGGGGAATTCCTAGTTGACAAAACAAGGTTGAGGATTATAAGAGCATCTAACAAGATTTTAATTCATCTTTATAAAGAAAAATCTATGAAATGCATTCTAGATTGGTGCTTAATGATGTAAGCTTATTTGATGAGTTAAGTGACGGGGAAAGGTGTTTTCTTCCAAATCTTTGGTCCAAGGGGAATGTGTGTGTGTGTGTGTGTGTGTGTGTGTGTGTGTGTGTGTGTGTGTGTGTGTGTGTGTGTGTGTGTGTGTGTGTGTGTGCATTTTTTTCCAGGGATTGTGTCTGTATGTGTACATGTGTGTGCATGTTTTGTCCAAAGACTGTGAGTGTGTGTGTGTGTGTGTGTGTGTGTGTGTGTGTGTGTGTGTGTGTGTGTGTGTGTGTGTGTGTGTGTTTGATTGTTTGTCCTGGGACTGAATGCATGCTTGTGCATGTTTTGTCCAAAGATTTTCTTTGTATGTGTGTGTGTGTGTGTGTGTGTGTGTGTGTGTGTGTGTGTGTGTGTGTGTGTGTACGCGCATGTTTGTACAGCAATTGTATATATATGTGTGTGTGTGTCTCTGAGTCTGTTTTCCCTAAGAATTGCATGCGATTGTATGCATGTGTATTTTGTCCAGAGATATTCTGTCTGTGTGCTCATGCCCGATGCATCTGTGTAGCAGGAAAAGGTGATTACAGACTCACTTTAAGTCCAGAGTGTAAGGCTCTGAGGACATGAAACTGGAATTCTAAGAGTTCTCTATTGCTCCTCGGAGCAGAACAAAAAATATGGGCTTAAATAGTGGAAGACTATGGATAAAATAAATGGTGAAATAATATAGTCTTTTAACTGAATGTGGCCTTTCTGAGTTGAACACTTGCAGTGGCATTGCATATGAGTAGTACAAGTGATGAAACTTGTTAAATTACTGAAGATTCCAATTAATGGAGAGCTGTCTCTTTAAAACTGTGGTACCACAGTACCAGAGGGGAGAAATATTCTCATGCATGCAGACATATCTTCAATACTATGGTTAAAATCTGTGTATAACTGTATCTGAACAACCTTCTTAGAGATTATAGCTGTGTGATATATAAAATTCATTTGAGTGAAGCTTTACCTGCTCTTATAGAAACTATAGGAGGAATGGGGGAATAAATGTCCTAGAAGATGATACCATCATTCTTTTAATCTGATTGTCTTTATGTTTAATGTGAAATTGGTCATCATAAACCATCTCTGCAGACTGAAGCAGTTGGATAGTTTGCTTTGCATTACAATACCATGGTGCTGGAGAAGTCTTGGATGGTAATGGCTCTGTAGGACATCATAGCAGTGTATGATACTCACAGGGAAAGCTGTTGACAAAAGGCAAGAAAAAGGGGGCATCCAGAATGAAGATCAACAGTTATCTCCATACCTCTGCCCAGCTTAAACAATAACACAAATATGGCATTAATGAAAGGTGCTTGTTTCTGAAGGCACTTATGTGTGTCCCCCTTTTGATATTTATGTTAATCACTTTGGTTATAAGCATTGATAGATATTTTTTTTCTTTTTACTCATGATGCATCTTTTTAATCTGGTTTCACTGGTATGGCATAGGGTACATTTAAAATAGAAACAGGTTGATTATAATCTAGTGTGGTTACCCAGTGATCATATATTAAATATCTAAACAATAAACTGGATTTGGCTAAGGGCATGCTATTAGAAGCTAATTTGGATTTACTAAATGTAAACTGTAGCACTCATACTGCAGACACCCTGTTTTACATACAAAGAGACACAAATTCATAATACCAGGATTTGCAGGCAGAAACAAGGGCAATGTGGAAAAAGGATACCCAGATAGTTCCAATAGTAGTAGGAGTAATGGATCTCATAAAAAAGTACTTAGAGTCGATATGGTACTGATACATGTAACCCCATATGAACTGCAGAAGGAGTCATTTCTGGGCACATTGCGAGTCCTGCAAAGAGTACTTTTGGCTAACATCAAAGATAGAAACAGTACTAATTTCATGAATTATAATCATACTTTGACTTAGGAATGGGGTCCATTCCTGTCATGGTATTAGAAACCCAAAAAACTTGGAGAAATTAAACTGAAAGTAGAACATAAGGTAAAATTAGTGACTAGAAGTTTCTTGGATGTGTTAGTGAAAAAAAAGAAAACTAGGGTATCGGTGAGACATGAAAAGAAATCAAGTATATGTAACAAACACTGAAAAAAAATCTCTAAAGATATGTTTGTGTTCTTTATTGTCAGAGATAGTAAAGACTGAGATGAAAACATTGGCATTTGAAGAATGTTATTGTGGAGGAAAGGACAAAACAAACTGACAGAACTGAAAGTGAATTTGGAGTGAGACTGCATGAGAGTCACCTTAGAATATCAGCAGAGCAGCATGAAGTGATGTCAACAGCAAGGAAAGCCCTGGTCATTTAACAACTATAAAGTGTAGGGGAAGGGGTTGTGGGTTATCATAGTTAAGGTGCTTATTTCACAGACACAAAGAACAGGGTTTGATTCTCAACTTTGAGTAAATTGGCTGAGCTTCAAATGGCCCACAGTGGCAGCTAACCTAGTATTTACCTACAAACCCTTTAAGCACAAATTACTGGCTTGATGCATTCCCTCCTCACAGAGGCAGGGTGTTAGAAGTGGTGAGTCAGTAACATCACACAGAGGTGAAATTAGGGAGTTAAGTCTTAAGAAAGGCTTATGAAATGGTCTGAAAGTAGTGGCATAACAGGACAGTTTTGTGATGCCCGTGCCCTGGCCTGTAGTTTACATTCATATTTACAAATGACAGAATTATCTGCACAATTTCTATCTGGCTAGGCTAGCAGCCTTCATCTATCTTTACATACTCTTCACATATCTCCCCACCTGGAGAACTCAAGCTAGTTTTTCAACTAACCTTTGAAAAACGCTACTTGAGAGGGTCAGGTCTATCTGAGTATACCTACCCCATTCCACCTACCCATTCCCTGTCTTGAGAGCCCATCTGCATTGGCATTGCTACTCCCACTGTAGTGCTGCACTGACATATTATATGCTTGCAACCCTAGGCTCCATCTTAGCAACTTGGCATTTTGCTGGCTGTCTCTGTGTAACCATATTAGGAGGTTGTGATCTGTCATAACAGTGAATTTCCTTCCATACATATAAGGCTAAAGTTTCTGCAGTGCCCACACTATGGCTAGACATTCCTTTTCTACAGCTGCATAGCATTCCTCCCTGAGTTGGAGCCTATGACTGAGATAAACCACTGGGTGCTCTTCCCCCTCTGAAGAAATCTGGCTAAGTACAGCCCCCACCCCATGGTTTGAAGCATCCACCTGCAAAACAAACTCTTTGCTGTAATCTAGACTGGCTAACACAGGGGGTCCTCCCAAAGCTTCTTTAAGTTTCTGGAATGCCTGCTAACATGCTGGGTTCCACACTACCTTATCTGAACTGTTCTTCCTTGTCAAGTCTGTGAGGGGAGCAGCTATGGTACTATAACTGGGGACGAACTTTCTGTAGTACCCTGCTGTCCCTAAAAATGCCCTCACCTGCTTTTTAGTAACAGGTGAGGGCCATGCCTGAATGGCTTCCACTTTGGCAGGTTCTGGACTTATCTTACCACTCCCCACTTTATGTCCTAGGTAGGGGACCTCTGCCATACCCACCTGACATTTGCTCGGCTTAATGGTCAGCCCTGCCCTCTGTAATCTGCCCAGCACCTCCCTGACATGCTGAAGGTGCTCTGCCCAGGAATGGCTGTAGATGGGAATATCATCTAGGTAAGCATAGGCAAACCCTCCTACTCCTGTTAGGATATGATCTACCAGCCTCTGGAAAGTTGCTGGGGCATTCTTCATCCCAAAGGGCATCTTTGTGAACTCATACAAGCCAAAAGGAGTCACAAAGGCTGACTTCTCTCTAGCACTGGGAATCAAGGGCACCTGTAGTAACCCTTGGTAAGATCATGGTTGTAAAATACTTAGCCCCACCCAGCTGCTCTAGGGCCTCATCCTAGGCATGGGATAAGCATCTGACTCTGTGTGACTATTTAATTTTCAGTAGTTCACACAGAACCTGATGCTGCCATCCTTCTTCGGCACCAGACTGTTGGACTCTTGAATCACCCCTAGTTCCAACATCTCCTGTACCTCCTCCCTAAAAGTCTGTTTGACTGTCTCAGGCACTCTATAAGGGGCCTGCCTAATAGGCCTTTGGGGTCCTGTATCCACATGGTTCTGCCCCAGGTGGGTGCACCCTGGTTTCCCAGTGAACATGTCCCCAAATTCCTGCAGCACTGCTCAGATTTCTTGAACCTGGGTAGGGGATAGCTTTTGGGACATCACTACCCCTTCCACTGAGGTGTCAGCCCGAGTCTCACTGAGGAGATCAGTCCCCAGATCTCCCTCAGACTCCTCCTGCAATACACTGCAAATGCTCAGCACAAGGGCCTCCCTATCATAGTAAGGTGTCATCATGTTAACATGGTACAATTTGTGCCCCTGCCATCTGCCTAGCAGTTCCACCATGTAGTTAACATCACTTACCTTTCTTACCACCTTGTAGGGTCCCTCACAAGCTGCTTGCAGTTTGTTGTGTCTGACAGGAATGAGAACCATTACCTGCTGTCCCACAGCATACTCTCTAGCTCAAGTATTTTGTCATACCACACCCTTTTCTGTTGTTGGGCTTCTGCCAGGTTCTCCTGGGCCAAGCCCATGACTTCCCTGAGCCTTGTCCCGAGGTTTAGGATGTATGCCACAACAGACTCCTTGTGAGACTTGCACTCACCTTCCCACTCATCTTGAATTAAATCTAGAGGTCCCCTCACCCTATGCCCATACAGCAACTCAAAGGGTTAAAAACCTGTGGATTCCTGGGGAACCTCTCTGTAAGCAAACAACAGATGGGGCAAATATTTGTCCCACTTCCTCTTAAACTGATCTGCAAATGCCCGTAGCATGGACTTGATTGTAGAGTTTAACCTCTCAACAAGACCATTAGTCTGGGCATGGTAGGGGTGGTCTTCATGTGCTTCACCCAACAGGATTTCCACAGACATGCCAGCAGGTCTGACATGAAATTGGCACCTCTGTCAGTCAGCATTTCTTTTGGGAAACCTACCCTGCTGAAAATCTCCAACAAAGCATTTGTACCTTCTCTGCCTCAATGGAGCACAAAGCCACTGCCTCAGGGTATCGTGTAGCATAATCCACTACCACTAGGATATACGTTTTCCCTGTGGAACTTGGGGTACTCAGAGGACCCACAATATCCATAGCTACCCACTGAAATGGCTCCTCAGTCACAGGCAAAGGCATCAAAGGAGCTCTCACCTTGTCTCCTGCCTTGCCTACTTTTTGGCACTGCTCACAGGTCCTGCAGTACCCTGTTACATCTCTGGAAATTCCAGGCCAATAGAAGTTCTGCATAATATGCCTCTTTGTATGTTTTATGCCCATATGACCTGCAAAGGGAATATCATGGGCTATGGCTAGAAGCGCCAGACGGTAGGTTCTAGGCACTACCAACTGCTGTACTCTCTCACCTTTTAGCCCTCTCTCAGGGGTCCCCTCTCTGTATAATAACCCTTTGTCCAGTATACAGATTCCCCCTTTCCTTGAGAATCAGGTGCCTCCCTAGCTACCTGCCTCAGGCCTTGCAATGTAGGATCTGAGAGCTAAGCCTGTCTCAACTCTCTCCTTGTAACCCTTCCCAGCTCTCCTTCCACAGGAAGTCTGGCATCCTCTGACAGTGGTGCCTCATTGTCAGCCAGGGTACTACTACTTACCTCTACCTTTGCAGTCACTCTGTCCAAGGGACCATCAGTACTCCCAAGCAGCTGTGGCTCACCTTCAGTCTCACTGTTACAGGGTAGCTCCCTCCCTGAAGTAACCACCTCACCAGTCCTGGCTGCAAGTATGCAGTCTGTCTGGGTCTCCCCCAGGCTACCAGACCCACATGCTTGTCTCCAAGCCTGACTGCGTGTAACTGCACAAGCACAGGGTACTGCACTATCAAAATCATTCCCTATCAGGGCATCTGCAGATATATCCTCAATCACACCTACTTGCTGGCTTCCTTTTCCACCCTCCCAGTCAAGGTGAAGCCTAGCCAAAAGTATTTGGAATGGGATCCCTCCTAAAGCCCTGACTGGAGTAGACTGCCCAGGCAAGTAGTGCTCCTCTGTAACCATTGCATGCTTTACAATTGTTATATCAGTGGTTGTGTTGCTCTTGGCAATGGCCTCTTTGCCATTCACTACAATGGGATATAACCTCTGGTGGTAGTTTGGTACCCTTGTTGTCCCAAGGCAACCTACTATTGGCATTTTGTCTTTCCCACTTACTGGCTCCCTCACCTTTTGTTCCCCTCCTTGCCTCCGTGGACACCTGTATGCCACATGGCCCCACTGGTTGCATTCAAAACATTTAACCTTAGCTTCTGGATGTGTACCTGGATTAGTGGCTTTCCCTGCTACTGGCAGATTCTGTTCTGGCAGTCTGTGCTGCCCACCATGGGTTCCTTTGGACCCATGAGCAGTACTGGAGGGTCCCCTTCCTGTGCAGGGCTGCCCTGCTTGCCAGGTATAGGTCTCCCTTCTTCCCCAACTCATCTGAAGTACCACATTATCTATCAGCTAACCAGATCCTTATGTCCTCAGGCAAAGTGCTAAGGGCTTGTTCCCTCACCAAAAGGTCTGCCAGACCTTCAAAAGTGGTGATGACATCCACTCACCCACCTATGGAAATAAGTGGTCAGTTCAGAAACATATTCACACACACTTTCATCTGCCTTGTGTCTATGCTCACGAAACTTTTTCCTATACATTTCAGGTGTTAGCTTAAAAAACTCTAATAGACAATTTTTTACAGCAGTATAATCAAAACATGCAATGTCAGACATTTTAGATTATACAGTTACAACTTTACCATGGAGTAAGGGGATCAGGAACCATACCCAGAGCCTTTGGTCAGCACTATACTGTTTGCATACCCTCTCAAACATATGAATGAAACTATCAAAATTATCCCCCTCTTTAAACTGCGGAAGAAATTTACTGACCTGTTGTGCTTCTGGAGTCCAGTTACTCCCTTCCCCATTATCTCTATTACTCTGATGAAGAGTCAGCATTTCTCTCTCATGCTTCCTCTGCCTCTCCTTTTCCTTGGCTTCTATCTCCAAATGCCTGGCCTCCAACTCAAGTCTCTTTAGTTCCAGATGGATTTTTAAGTCCTCTGCAGAAAGGTTGAGCTGTCCATTCTCCGAGGGTATTATATCTCCACTGCCAGTCTGATTGCCCTCCTGGTTTCTGTTTTCTGATGCAGCCGTAACCAAAGTTACAATCAGGTCTGCCTTAATCAGGCTTCCATGCACTAGCCCCCTTGCCTGGCACATCTCCGCCAGCTGGGTCCTTGTCAGATTTCTATACTCCTCTGCTGACATGTGACCTGCTCACCCTGACTAACTAAGCTAACAAAAGGAATAAAACAATTGTGATCTGAACTCTGAGTATTCACTGTGTGGCTGATTTAGAGTACAAGACACCTTCAAAGCTCACTGTGCACAAGCTACAGGAATTCACTTTACCCACACCACTACAAGCCAATTAGTATTTGCCAACCAATTAATATGTGGTGTGGATATCCCACCTCTGCCAAACAATTAATATATGGTGTGGATATCCCACCACTGCCAAACAATTAATATGTGACGCCCGTGCCCTGGCCCAGCAATTAAGGAGCCTCAATCCTCACCACTAACACCAGAGAGGGCATCTCATATATGAAGGAAAGGATAACAAATACACACAGTAAAGTGCAATTTCCCTTAAGAGCACATTGAGATCACAGTCAGTCTGGGGCTGGTCGCTCCCTTGCTCTCCAGGTCCCCAGTAAGACTCCCCACTGGCACAGCTATAGGGTCCAGATCTCAGCCAGCTGGGCAAGCTTAAACCTCCAGCACCCTCTTTCTCTAACCAGTGCTTCATGTCCCTGCCCAAGTAGCTGACACACACACACTTTGAGATAAGAGTTTATACAACCACACAGACACTCCTGGAAAAGGCTGGCACAGGTTCTCCAGATGTGCCCCTATTACCCAGACTATACGGTAGTACCACCTGCCACCACCCAGTTAATATTTATCAGCTACTCAAAGGCCCTTAAAAGGGTGTCCAATTATTACTGTGCAATATTATCATCCAATTGGTAGTATAACTAAGCAGTCAAGACTTATTAGAGTGACTTGGTACAGTAATCACTATAAATATGCAATGTACTCTAGAGCTTAAATTATCTCTACACAAAACAGCCACAGTTAAAAGGTTTTAAAATATTTAATAATAAATAAAAACACAAGACACTACTTCTTACTACACATTGCTAGTCAAGAGTTCAGAGATCACAGAGAAATACTTAAAATAATTCAGTAGTACAATTCTGACATCACAGAAAAACACAGTCTAATCTTTCTAGTTTCTAGCTATTTCTAAAAGAAAACACAAGTCTAAGATAACTTACATAAGAAAACAGAGAGCTGATGAGTTGGATGGTAAAGACAAAAATGCTTATTCCTCTCTGTCTCTCTCTGTTTAAATTGAAATTGCAGTTATGATTCACATTGCATCATTCTTCACACTTTCCTGGGGTTCCCAGGCTGCACATTACATCATTCTTCACACTTCCCATGGGTTCCCAGGCTAACAGAAACTGCATTCACATTCTTAACATCTCCTTTTGTTATCTTGCAGCTGATCAGGAAGCAGAGCAAATAAAAATAGATGTGCATGTTTAAATCTAGCAATTTAACTCTTGGTTAAAACAATGGAAAGATTTTTTTCATCTAGACCCTTTGGCACCACTGTCTACATCAATGGGTCACCACATGCTTCACTTTGGTCAGTAGAGTGCACTGTTGTCACATTTTTTTTCCAGTTCCACATGTAACTCTATTTCTTTACATTTAAAACAACAAGCCTGCAGTTTACATTCATATTTACAAATGACAGAATTATCTGAAAAATTCTGTCTGGCTAGGCTGGCAGCCTTCATCTTTCTTTACCCACACTTCACAAGTTTCATAACAGGAAAGGCATGTAAGAACATCAAACTTATTTGCTGGATTTCTAGAAACTTAAATGAGAAGGGAGCATAGTGGCCTATCTGATGTACAGTCAATTATATAATTTATTATTTTCACAGTACCCCTTATGAGGAAGATGACTTTCCTTAATACTCACTTCTGAGGCCACATGATTAGATTGCTATAGTAATCTGTATTTTTATTTAGGAAATGTTAACAAGAGATCTACCAGTTATATTTAGTGAAGAATATTGCAGCTACTATACTGATGGGATGTGCCTTACTCATATATTTTACTGCTTGTGCACAATTTACTGTATATTGTTAAGAAATGCTAGGCCACTTCTGCAGTTAGCTCACTAGCCAATAAAACATGAGAATCTGAATTAGGACCTCATTAACCTCAAGACATTCTTACAGTCCATATGGCTATTCAGTCTTTTTTTACTTCTCCAAGTGACTGCTGGAATTCCTAGATTTCATTGACAAACATTTTGAAAGGGACTAGACTGCTTGCTTATTGAGAGTTTGGCTAGGAGCAGTTCGGTTGAGATTTTTGTTTAAAAATTATTTGCACAAATGTTGCACTGAATGAATGTTCACTTTAGAGCCATGGCTTTAAATCATTGCAAAGCCTGCCTTGTCAACACTTGACCCTTTAAAACAAACTTATTCTATTAAAACAACAGGTAAGGGAAGACTACCTACTGTCCTATTCCACAAATGTCTTACTTTGCAATGTTAGTATATTTGACTACATACAGAACTTGACATTTTAGTTTTGTTGCGTCAGGAGCTGATGAATTTTGCATTGATATAAAGCCATGCTCCCATTCAGTTTATGGGAGTGTTGCATTAAATGAAATGCTATTTGGTTCAATGTGCTTGCTTTTGTACTTATATAAGTAAGTAGATCAACTATTTTAAGTTTACAGTCGAGGTTTAAAACTTAGTCTATAGTTAAGACAAAGGTTTTGGTTACTATCAAGGGCAGGGTTATGGTTAGATTTAAGGTTAATGGGTATGGAATGCCTGGGAAGAAGTTGTGTGTTACATAAGCACGTGTGTGTGTTTGTGTGTGTATGTGATGTGGTGACACTTTTTCCTATAAAAGGCATTGTGGAATAATTATTCGTATTATTCTGCTTTGGACATTTTTGATTAACTTGCTTTTTTATGAAATGCTTTCCAAATTTTTTGTGTTTATTTACCTGACAGACTTGATTATACTGTTTTTAGTGAGCATGATTCTATGCTAATATCATAGACTTCATTTTAAAAATGAGCCTTTTCTTCTGCTACCATGACCTTACAGAAATCTTTACCTCACAGGATTGGCAAATGGTTGACCAGTAAGGAAGTTAACATGGCTTTAAAGTCATCTGTTTTTAAATATGCTTGTAAAATAAAATGACTGACGTGAGTAACACCATATGCAATATATTCTGGAGATTTTTGTATGCTTTAATTTACACTGTATTTTTGGACATTTTTTTATTATTTAAAAAGTACAGCCCTTTAGTTTCTAAAAGTATTATATAACAAAATACAATTAAGTAAGATACTCCCTAATGCAGTAGTTGGTTTATTTTACACTAGCTGAATGAACCATATCTGATCCAGAAATGTGCTTGTTTCTGGAATCATAACAAAAAGAATCACACAACAACTCTTTGCCCCCATTGTCTGTTGATTATCAGACCCATCCTGGCCAATCAGCCCATTTGTTCCCCAGCGCCTGTGTGAGGGTTGACTGGGAAGGGTCATCATTTTGACATTCATTAGGGGTGGTTTCTGCTTCGTTTTATTGCACTACTCCCCATGTGGATGTCTGAAAAGTGCCAGGGAGGGGACATGTGAAAGTTGTTCCCTGTTTTTTGCAAGGGGCATTTTTCTAATCAGCCTTGCCCCTCCTAGCAAAGCATGAGCAGTGGTTATCCTGGGCTCCATCAGGAAATCCATACTGCTCTGTATGCCTCCAAGTGCATTCATCTCCCTGGGAGGTGTGAGCCAGGGACATCTTTTCACTCCTTCCTCTCCCTGCTGCAATCGTCCAGTGCAATGGCCACTGCTGAATCTTGGTCATCTGAGTCACAGAGCCAGACTTCAAAAACAAATGTACTTTGAAATCTAATTAGTTATATTTTCATAAAAAAATATGCAGAACCCAGTGTATTTTGAGCAAGGCAACAGAGAGTTATCAAAATTTAAACTATTTCATTCTTAGAAAAGTAAGTCCATAACTGTATATTGGAATCCATAGTATACAAAAGTCTCTTGCCCAAGTTCAGAGAGCATGGATAATAAGGCAGCACCTGAATCTTTTAAGAACAATATCTGTTATATCTTTAGACATAAAGGAGGGTTTGGTGGAAAGCAACCTACTTCTTTTTCCTTCCTTTGTTTCAAAACCTTTACTAGTAGCAGTGAGTATCTGTGGGGTCATTCTAGGACTTGGATGCAACTCTAAGAGAGTGAGGAAGTGAAAACACTAGCTGTATGGCACACAGAATAGGGTTCAGAAGCCACAGAACTTGGACTCATAGATTCCCCTGACCAAACTGAAACAGAATTTTTAAAAGGACTAAATAGACCAACATTCAGCTATTAATTTGCCATTAAAAATCAGGATGGACCATGCAAATTAAAGCATCTGACAAAATACTGCAATCTGTAGGAAGACGAAGGAAAGTCACTGTCAGCACAAGATCACAGACATTCATTGTTATTTTACAAAAGTTTTTGGATTCCTTTCTCTAGTGTTTATGAAACATGGTACTATGGTATTATCTTATTACAATTCAAAATAATCCCTTCTCAATGCAGACAATTTTTGAATGCTTCCAAATCACTTTTATAGTTGCTGCTTCAATTAGATTTAAATGCACTGTAGCCTAAGACATTGACCATAAACTTGATGGAATGCAGCTGTCCTCACTTGGATGGAGTTTGAAACATCCATCATAAGAAAGTGGGTAGATCATGCAAATCAAAAAATATTTTTTATTTGTCTGAGCTGCATCTGCCCAACATTTTTAATGAGAATGAGCAGAAAAAAACAACAACCTTTCTGAGTGGACTTCTTAAATCCACAGACACCTCACATAATGATGAATCCTCCTCATATGAAGTCTCACATACTATACCATTATAATATATGCAAACTCATGATCCTGAAGGGAAAAACCTCAAGGACATGATGTTCCACACTGCCCCACAAAAAGGCTTTATAGTGAAAGAATGAAATTTAACTTAATTTGAGTGATGCTAAGACCTAAACAATCTGGATAACTTCCTTTGCACTGTGAAATTCTGGTTTCAGCCAAAGGTACTGTTAAAATGAGTGAAAGAATTACCTCTGAATGAGGTACAGAATGAAAACCTATGTAATATGAGTATACAGGTAAAGGAGTCATTTATTTCCAGTAGATTTGTCATGATACAAGTTGGCAAATGTACATAGTATTTGATTTTTTAGTGGAATGGTACACACTTTGCTGAAGACCAGTCCTGTGAATGTTGGATTGTTGCAGCTGGTTGTGCAAACCAGCAAGACTGTGAGGGTGCTTCCTCTTTTTCCTTGAAATGCAACAATCTTAGGATTGATTATTATAATTAATAGAACAAAGTACCTAACAGGGGGTAAAAACTCATACATGTTCATAGGTTCATAGGTTCATACTAGGCTAACTGCCCTGGGGCAATTATAAGCCTAGCCCGATTCTGTATGGCTTACGCCACCCCTTGATTTGAGTATACTGTGCCCTTTTTAAGGTTTAGTTTACTGTGCCTCTGTCTAATAGTGACACAGGAGTAATCCCTGGGACAAACCTACGATTCCCCATCCACTTATCGAGATTCTTCTTGAAGAGATTCAGTGAGGTGCTCTGCCTCACATGAACTGGAATTCTATTCCAGAGCAAAGGGAGCCTCTGGGTTATGAACCTGTCCCTCCAGCAAGTTCTATTTATTTCTGTGCTGAGGTTCAAGTCCCTTGAGCGTGTGGCTCTAAGAGATTTAGATTTACTGAGGTGGAGCATGTCCATTAATTCTGGATTTGACATAGCTTTGTATGTCAGGCATAGATCGCCTCGAAGTCGGCGGTATGCAACTGAGTAGAGCTGCAGTTTTTTTAACCGAGCAGCATATGGCATCTGTTTGAGACACTTGATCCTCTTGGTGAGATACTTTTGGGGTCTTTCTAATTGCTGCAGGTGTCGGGTAAGGTACATCCCAAAAGGGGCATTGTATTCTATGATGGGCCTGATGAGGGATGAATAAAGGGGCACGATTAACTCTCTTGATCTAGATGGGAAACCCTTCGTGATGAGGTGGGCTATGTAGAAGGTCTTTCTAACCACTTTGGCAATGTGGTTTTCATAGGAGAGATTGCTATCAACTTGGGTCCCCAGGTCCCTAATAACTTTCTCTGTACTTAATGGGTTTCCGCCTATGTGGTAATTTGTGGGCACATTGTTTTCGCCAAAGGGTATGACTATACATTTTTTGGCATTTAGTTTTAAACCATGGCGCTGGCACCAGTTATCTGTCTCTGTGAGACCTTTTTGAAGGATGTTTGTGTCAGCTGGAGAGTTGATTATGGCGCCCAGTTTGCAGTCGTCTGCGAACTTGGTGAGCCATAGTCCAGAACAAAGTACCTAACAGGGGGTAAAAACTCATACATGTTTGTATATAATTAGTTAGGTGAGGATTATGGGAGCAGTAGCCCCCCCCTTACAAATGGTATTAATGAAAAATACACTTTGCAAATATGGTAATTAGAATATGGATCTAAAAGCATATTATTCTGTACTAATAGTTATACAATCAACCTAAAAGTTCTAGTCTCACAGGGGTTTATGTGGGAAGGGGGATAGCTATTGTAACATTATGTAAGAGTCATAAATTTTAACAAATATGTGTTCAAATATCCACTCTTTCTTTAAATACGCATAAAACATTCAGGACATTAAAAATGATAATATGTTGTAGAATACTCCACTAAACTGTACTGCATCAGCTTTCTCCTTTTTTCTGTTACAACAAGCCAGTAAATAATAAATACATAACTATGTACTTAGCCACTGCAAGAAGGCTGTGTCTAAGAAAAGAAAAATCATAGAACCTGGACTTCTGAAGAAAATGGGTAGGAGGCTTCCAGGACCCTCTGCTTGAAGCAGTTGCAAATTCTGCTAGAACCATCCCTTTATTTACATGTCTGCTCCTGCCACCTTCAGGTTACTTAACAATGTGCACCCAGCCTAGATGTACTAACAGATGGGAGCTCCTGCTTGAAACTGAAATAGTTGAGCTTAAGATGCAGAGAGTAAACCAACAGTAATAAATAATCAGCAGGACAGTAAAGGAAGAAATAATGTGTTTTTTATTGAAATCACAAAGCTATATTAGATCCTCATAAGTAAAATTACACAGGATTCATAGGTTCATAGGTAGGTACTAGGCTATCGGCCCTAGGGCCCATACAAGCCTAGCCAAAAAATGCACCCTAGCTTTCGCCACCCAAGAAAATTATTTTCCTGTGCCCCTGTCGAGCAGAGGCACAGAAGTGATCCCCGGGGTGAATTTCCCATTTCCCATCTAATCATCAAGATTTTTCTTGAAGAGTGCTAATGAGGAGCTCTGTTTGACATAAATAGGTAGTCTGTTCCAGAGTATGGAAAGTCTCTGGGACAGGAATCTATCCCTCCAGCATGTTCTGTTTATTGTGGTGACAAGGTTAAGGTCCCTAGAGCGTGTAGCTCGGAGGGATTGGGATTTCTTTAAGTGGAGCATGTCCAACAGCTCTGGGTTTGACATAGCTTTGTATGTTAGGCAGAGATCACCCCTGAGTAGGCGATATGCGATGTTTTTAAGACCCAGACATAAAACAATATGTAACAGACAATCTACCATACATATCTTATTCACCAGAAAAATATCTAATTAGATAAAATCTTACAAGAGTGAAACCCTGATGAGGTGCATACAAGTTATGACACTCACCAAACAGATTTCATCCAGCTTTGTAAGTCAATTAGCTGGTAGCCTTTGGTTCCATATTCCACATTTCTGGCAGCATACTTTACTAATATTGTCACAGACAGCTCTGATCTCTTTAAACCATAATTTGAGGTATCTTTTTTTCTTACTTCTATAGCTGTGCTGTAACTTTTTTAGAAAGTAAAAGTATCAAATGTGCTAATGTTTTAATATATAATGATAGTCTTACTCTCCCATGCATGTCTGCTTAACCAGAAATTCTCAATTCTAAGTTGCAAATGTCTCCATATTATTTTGTTTATTAATGTTGTCATGTCTGTCTTATATTGAATGAGACCATTCCAAAACACGTTTCCATTCTCCACAACACTTCTCTTGACATCTCCAACACCTCATACTGACTTGTGGGAACATCTTGTCTATAAAAATACTTATGAAGCCATTTCCAGGTAAAGATTCTGAATTTCCTTGAATTTGTTTCCTTACTTGGGGCCAGATATATTTCTTGCCATTTCAAGTCTTGATACCCTTGGCCTAAATGAGCCTTCCACTGTTTCTTCTACTCCACAGTGTTCTTAGATTTATCATCTAATAAGCCCTTGTAAATTTTACTGAGCGATCCCTTTGCAGTAGTAATAGCAGATCCTGCTGCAGTTATAAACCTGACTAAATGTGGAATTTAAACACCTTTGGTCTCCTTTTCCCTCATACATTTAGTTAATATCCCAAATAGGACTTTATCTATCAAATGAAAATGTTACTATACTGTCAGTATAGATTTCAAACTACATGTATAAGTTGCTCTCAGCACTTCAACTCCAGCTCGCTTAAAAAAAACAATTTTTGAATATTGCTGTTATCCCGTTATTTTGCTATCTTTCCCTGTAAAGTATCTGTCCCTCTCTAAAGTTTTGATGCCCTATGTCCTTTCTTGTGTGTGTGTGTGTGTGTGTGTGTGTGTGTGTGTGTGTGTGTATAATATATATATATATATATATATATATATATATATATATGCCTAGAACTTTCTTATTCCCTACCTTTGCCAGAAGATGTGAACAAACATTGATTGCCTTAAATTCTGTCTTCTCTCTTCCGTTAGAGTCATGTGTTTCTGTCCCTCTTTAAAATCCTTTATTTGTAACCATGTCCTTCCACATGTCCATGAACAACACATGTACAGCAGCACCTGCATTAATAAAAGTAGTTATAATTTAATCCTTAAGTGTAAAAATGATCAAGTGTATACGTTAAGGCTTGCCTAGCACAAAATTATAAATATTTTGTATTGTTGCTTGTTATAATATAATTTTAAGAAGACTGTAGTCAGCAGACAAAAAGTAGTACTCAGTTTATTGTAAGGTGTGGTTACTATGTGACTTTTTGTTTTTGCTTTCTCTACAATTAAATAGTTATGTTACTCTGCTGCCACCTAGTGTAATTTTAGTAAACTGCTCTTGTTATTGTGTTTTTCTTTTTATGTCAATCATCAAAGCTGCATAAGAAAACTTGAAAGGAGTTAAAAGTGGCTCTTTGAAGATCTTCTTATATGAGAGCTTTAAGTGTGTTTTTGTGCCACAATTCATGATTTGCAAATGTTCTATGTAAATTTTTATGCAGATTTTTCAGATCATTAACTTATTTTGTTGTCTGCATTTGCACTTGCAATATGCATATATACATATATATATATATATATATATATATATATATATATATATATATATATATATATGAACACACACACACACACACACACACACACACACACAAACATATATATATATATATATATATATATATATATATATATATATATATATATATATATATATATATATATATTCATAGGTAGGTACTAGGCTATTGGCCCTGGGGCCTATACAAGCCCAGCCAAAAAGGTACCCTGGCTTTTGCCATCCAAGAAAATTATTTTTCTGTGCCACTGTTGAGCAGAGCCACAGAAGTGATCCCCGGGGTGAATTTCCTATTTCCCATCCAATCATCAAGATTTTTCTTGAACAGTGCGCTAATGATGAGCTTTGGTTAATATAGATAGGTAGTTTATTCCAGAGTATGGGAAGTCTCTGGGACAGGAATCTATCCCTCCAGCATGTTCTGTTTATTGTGGTGACAAGGTTTAGGTCCCTAGAGCATGTAGCTTGGAGGGATTGGGATTTCTTTAAGTGGAGCATGTCCAACAGCTCTGGGTTTGACATAGCTTTGTATGTTAGGCAGAGATCACCTCTGAGTAGGCGATATGCGACGGAGTAAAGCTGGGGTTTTTTGAGACGGTCTGCATAGGGCATCTGTTTGAGGCTGGTAATCCTCTTTGTGAGGTATTTCTGCGGCCTTTCCAGTTGTTGTAGATGTCTTGTGAGGTACATACCAAAAGGGGCGCTGTACTCTATAATGGGTCTAATGAGTGATGAGTAGAGGTGAACAATGACCTCTTTTTTTCTGGATGAGAAACCTTTTGTGCTGAGGTGTGCCACGTAGAAGGATATTTAGGCTATCGATATTATATGTGTGTGTATATATATATATATATATATATATATATATATATATATATATATATATATATATATATATATATATATATATATATATATATATATACACATATATATATATATATATATATATATATATATATACATATAAATATAAATATATATATATGTACGCACTTATAAATGTGTGTTATGCGCACACACACACACACACACACACACACACACACACACACACACACGTATATATATATATATATATATATAGAGAGAGAGAGAGATAGATGTGTGTGTGTGTGTGCGTGTGCTTACAAGCAAAAATTATTGATAGTATTGATGGTCACTTGTGTATCAAATATGTTTGATGCACATTTCACAAGTAGTGCAAATCACTTTTTCTTTAGATGCAGACTGAAATACCACATCACTTAAAATAATCACAGCTATTTTTTTTTCTTTCAGAGTCATCACTGTTGGGTACTGAAAGCAAACAACCCCCCTATACAGCCAGTATGCAATCTTTACTTTCATATTGATAACTCAATAATATCTCAGAAAGCACTTTTCTGGAGTATATAGTAATAACATACATCTTCTCAGATGTACTGCAGATATTCACTGGACAGGATAATAAATCAATGCTGACAAACAGCAATGGCTTTAGAATTAAAATGACTCAGGGAAAGACAAAATGATTCCACTGCCCGTTCAGATGGTGCTGCAGACACACAAGTAAACATGTTATGTGAAACACTTTCATAATATAACAACACCGTATAACAAAAAAATGCAAGTAGATTATAAGGTAATTTAGATTTAAGTGAGTTCTTGCCGAAACACCCATTTTCTGACACTAGCTTAATCTTACTCAGGGTCAGGAGGGTGGGGGAACCAGATGCTCCCTGACAAGCGTTTCTTACATCTTCATGGTAAAACAGTAAATGATTGTGTGGTTAATCTTGGATGAGCTTTCACTATCGGTCTGAATTCTCCACTTTTAATATCTGTACTGTTCCGCAACATCTACCACAGCTGATCAGCAACCTAACATTTTAGTATACGAGTATAATTTTTTGGTATGATTTTTGCCCCTCTGCTAGCTGAGCATCAAAAATCCCTTTGATCAGATGGTACATTGTCCAGAAAGTACATTGTCCAGAAAGGGGGTTGTCATTCAGGCAGCCATTAGGGTGGTTTGCACTATTGCTGGCATCCTGACAGTGAGAACATTGTTTTTTATTGCTTAACAATATCCTCTGGTAGAGTGGCAAGCACTTTTGTCAATGCAAGTGCTGCAGAATTTACTGTCTTTGAATGGATGCCCCCCTCATGCACTGACAGGAACTATCATTGTTGGCTTGGAAAGCCATGTCTATGCTTTCTCAGCATCCTTACATCACGATGGGCCTTCATTTTCCAGCAGACCCCCTGTCATCAGAACAGCAGTGTTAGCTGGAGACAGAAACTATTGTAACTCTTCCTTCTAGGATGGACATGGCCATCTTTTCCTGCCCATGCCATCAAGTGCCCAAACTACTTGTAAAACTTGGGTCACTTAGGCTGCGTCAGGGCTTTATCCTTCTATACCACTGAAGCATGCTCATGCATGATTCTAACTTTGATATTGGTATGTTGAATCCAAATGTATAATATAATTTAAAAATATTTACTTTAAACTTTATTACGCATAAAAATGCAGTAATGAAACACTTACAGCACAATGACTCCAGTAGGAAGCTAGTAAAACATGACAAAATGCCCATAAGTTTACCAAAACTTAACATCTGAGCTCGCACAACAATGCCTCTTACAGAACACCAACACCCGAACCATACCTATCAATTGTCCAGATCTTTTGCTCAAATTTTTGGTTTGTTCCTCTGAGGACTGAAGTGAATAAATAATGGAAATCATTTCAGTTTCAGATTTCATAACCTTCAGAAAATGCAACAGCTTTCCAAGTTTATAAGAACAGTATTTAAAATCTGTCCCTATTTGTGGACCTTTGCTCCCCCCATTATTTTTGGCTTGACACAGATTTCTTGTGCTAAGTGGTTGAGAGGTATGACCTGAACTATGGTACTGGACTTGTGAAACAACACTAATAAAAGGAATTGTGCAAAAACACATAATCTACTGAGAGAAGGTCTTTAAAATTACTTCTCTAAATATTTTATGTTAAAATTACACATAGCAAAATTATAACCCTGTATAACAATTACACACACACACACACACACACACACACACACACACACACACACACACACACACACACACACACACACACACACACACACACACACACACACACACACACAGACACACACGCACACAAAGAAAGATGCCTATTTTATAAATGCAGTAAAGAATTTTAGGGGACAGTGAGATTCCATAGTGTGTGTGTGTGTGTGTGTGTGTGTGTGTGTGTGTGTGTGTGTGTGTGTGTGCGCACGTGCGCTCGTGCTTGTGTGCCAATATGACCAAAAAATATCGAGTCTCTTCTTCTTCTTCTTTCGGCTTTTCCTGCTTAGGGGTCGCCACAGCGGATCACCTGTCCGCTCATGATTGGCAGTGGAGTTTTATGGTGTCGAGTTGCCAACCTGGCGTCCAACCTTCCACAGAAGGCACACACATGCACACACTCACACCTAAGGCCAATTTAGAGTGTCCAATCCACCTACAGCATGTCTTTGGGATGTGGAAGGAAACTGGAGCACCCGGAGGAAACTCATGCAACAACAGGGAGGACATGCAGACTCTACATAATAAAAATTCCCAAACATGTTTTCAACAGGGAGCAGGACCATTTTCTATGGCCCAATGCGGTTGCTGTTTTATGATTCTTTTTTTTGGTCAATGTTATGTGAAATGAGTACTGACCAGAAAAAGTTCAATCACAACTACTGCAACACAAAAAGAACAAATTACCAAAATAGCAGATGTCAAAACAAGGAGACCAGAATGCTGCATGTTCAAAGTAATGAAGCCTGACTTTAGCAAAAGTCAGAACATTGAACAGGGCCGGCAAGGTATTGTGTGAGATCACAGTGCAGCTTACTAGTTGCAGTACAAGCTTGGGGTTGGCATATATAATTAGCAGGAGGTGTCAGGGGTGCAGAGGGGCATGCTTTCCTGCAAGATCTTCTGTTGTTGGTGTAGTGCAGTATTAGTCTGATGTGTACCTGTTTGGTGTTCTGACTTTCACTAATGTGAGGCTTCATTAATTTCATCATTCACCATTCCGGTCTCATTTTGATGTTCGATGTTGTGGTAATGCATTATGTTGAGAGCTTTGACCGCCACACCCCTGTAACTTATATGTACAAAATTCCATAGGTTCATAGGAGATTATTGACTAACAGCTCAAGAGCCCTTACAAGCCTAACCAGTCTTACCAAGATTTTAACCAATTTTCTAGCCCTAGGAGAAAGATGGCAAAAGCCAGCAAGTGAGGTTTTGACAGTTTTTACAGACTGCCACTGTCCATAAGGGACATGCACTCCACCCCAAAAGTGAATTTGTGATTTCCCATCCATTGGTCCAAATTGCACTTGAAGATGTTCACTGAAGGGCTGTGCTTCATATGAACAGGAAGCCTATTCCAGAAGAGGGGCAATCTTTCAGATACATATCTGTCTCTCTACATGATCTATTTGTGCCATGGCTACACAACTGAAAACAAAGATAATCACTCAGAGTTATGCTATAGTTATCCCACACCTCAATGATTGCATAATCCAATGAAGTTCACCACCAAAAATTAATAAAAAAATCGGCCATGAAAAAATAAACCTGTGACCTGTAACTCCGAGATCACACTACAGTGGAGAAAAGGGAACATTTCCTGATGTGGCAAACTTATTCCATTCCCTGTTTTAGACATTCACTAATGTGAACATCCGCTTAAGCTCTTGTCAACTCGACGAATGGAGGTTCGTGGAGTTGAACCTTCAATTATATGAAACAGACCCTATCCTGTGTGTGTGTGTGTGTGTGTGTGTGTGTGTGTGTGTGTGTGTGTGTGTGTGTACACACACACACACATACACACACACACACACACACATTGTTCTTATCTGTCTGCAAATTATTACTATTTGATCTTTTCCCTGCAGCCGCTGTCATCCTATAAATACATTAACTGCTATTGTATGTTATTTCTCTATTCAATAATTAGCCAATTTTTAAAATGCCTCTCTTGTTTTTGATTCAATATGCTATGTTCATGTTACATGTAAGAAAGACTTAAAAATATTTAACAATTATGTAAATAAGCTCATATATAGATGTTTTTAACATGCAATTATAAATGTACATCATATGTAACTTAAATATGAAGCTTTTCACCCCAGGCCTCTGCTGAAAATGGATTTTACGCAGTCAGACTTTTCCTGGTCAACAAAGACGAATAAGTGTGTAAGTAAGTAAATATATAAATAAATAATCTCTTCAACAGAGCTGTGGAATGTGAAATAGATCAGTGTAGATGTGTTTGGTGAAGTTTGTCTGCTTGATTGTGAACCAGTAAAGATTACACTAAAATCAAATGCTGTTCCATATGCCTTGACCAAACCCAGGAGAGTGCCATTTCCTATGCAATGCAAAACACAGATAGAACTTAAAATGAAAAGCCTTGATAGAACTGAAAATGTAATTGATCCGAGTAAATGTTGTGCTCGCATGGACCCAGTTATTAAAAAGAATGGTCAAGTGTGAAAATGCTTTGATCTCAAAAAGTGCAATGATACAGCTGTACATGAAAGATTTATTCTACCTTTAATAAAGACATTACATTTAAGCTTGTTACCACAAAAGTGTTTTCCACACTAGATTCTTCCAGTGGATTATGGCAAATACCTTGGAACAGAAAAAGTCAGAAGCCAACAACTTTCATTTCCTCCATGGGAAGGTTTTGTTTCAAAATACTGTATTTTAATAAAACATCAGCACCTGAAATCGTTCAGTATAAAATGACTTATTTACTAAAAAGTTTGGATAATGTTTTTGCTATTTTCATGGATTATATCCTGTTTCTTTCTTTCTTTTTTTTTTTGGTCTAGTAAAGAACACACATAATTTAAGGTTAGAGGCAGAAACTGCAAACAATCAAAAACTTGGCTCTGAAGTTAAAAACAGTTATGGTACTTTGGTCACAGTGTAAGTGTTAGTAGAATCAAACCTGATTTAAGCAATGTCTGAGCCATAGCCGAGTTACTAGGTCCATACCTTTCAACCTGTTAAAGCAGGAAATCTGGATAAAGCCTACAATAATGGGGGGGGGGGGGAGAGACAAAGGCCCCAAAATAGGGACAGTTTTCAAATATTGCTATTATAAACTTAGAAAGCTGCTAGAATAACAGAATTTGTGTTAGCATGCATTTTATTTTATTTTTTGATATTTTTATTGGGTTTTTAAATCAATAACCATAAAAGATTCAATAACAATGTCACAATCAGATATAACAGAGCATAAAATTTTTCCTGACAATAAATGAGAAAAAAACATACAAACATCTAATAAATAACTATTTTCACAGGGTGTCTATTAACAGTCAATTAAATGTGTATAAATATTTACATATATTTCCAACTGATAATCATTGTTTGTTTAAGAGTTCACTTAGTCCTTTCCATGAGTTATATGAGGAAGTGATTCTTGTAGTTCTGGTTCTTATTGTAATAATCTCCAGATGGCTAACTTCAGAAGCGATGTTTCTAAATTCATTAAATGAGGGGATAGTGTCACTTTTCCAATTCCTTGTTATTACTTTTCTGGCAATTGATAGTAGGCTCCATAAAATTGGAAATTTTACATTTGCAACACATTTGGGTACTGGAGTATTGAAAAGAACTAAGGATTTAGTCAATGTAAATTTATCAGAGAAAAAAGCCTATAAGAAATTGTTAATTTTGTCCCAATATCTTTTAATTAAAACACATTCAAAAAATGTATGCTCCCAGTCTGCCTTCTCTTCTAATTTGCATCTCCAACAGATAATTCTAGTTTTAGATATGATTCCCATTTTGTGTAGTGTATAAAATGACCTATGTATAAATTCCCATGAGAACAATTTCCATTTAAGTGAGGAAGTGGTTAATTGAGATGATTTTAAAAATAATTGCTTATCTTCATCACAAGGAGATTTTTTTTTTGTTTATGGTTTTAAAATAGTTCCAGTATGATTCCTTTACATAATGTAATTCTATTCTTCATATTTTATACATTTTAGGTAATATGTTGTTTCCTTCAATTTTTTGTTGAATTTGAATCAGTAAAAATCAACACATTTTGGAATGCATGTTTTAACTGTTGGTTGCATAGTCTCCATTCTGTTTCTCACCTTTTGTTTACAGTTTAGAATGTGTAGCTATAGTTCTTTATTTAAATTAAACTTATCTAATATATATATATATATATATATATATATATATATATATATATATATATATATTGAGCTGATAAAGCTTTCTCTTTATACATCAATTGAGTCCAATAAATAAGATTTTTTTTTTCTTTAAGAGTTTTCATGAACATCGCATTAGAAGATGTAATAATACATTGCATATAAGCTATTGGGAAAATAAGAAACAACCACACTTTATATGATGAGATCTTGAGGAAGACAGTTCTTGGTGTTTTAACTATTAGTTTAATAACGCCCAACTTGATTTTATAATTAGAATTATTTATAAATTTGTCTTTTAATAACCAATACATAGAGTTATGAGGGGATATGAATTTATTTGGGTGGTTCCAAAAGGTGGTTTGAGTTAAATAATGTCCATAAATATCTTTCCACTTGGCCGTATAATAGGGATTTAACCATAAAAATTATTGTTTTAATGACAGAAGCCACTGAGTATAGTTCTAAATCAGGTAAACTAATGCCTCCATTTGACCAGTCACTGATATTATTGTTCAGTGCTATTCTAGGCTTCTTAGGAAACCATAAAAAATTTTGGATTAAGGTGTTAAATTTCTTTAGAATGGTTTTGGGTGGGGGTAAAAATAAAGATTGTATTATGTATAAAATTTTGGGGAGAATAATCATTTTAATAATCAATAGTCTTTCATCCATAGTGAAGAAGTATTTATTCCATTTATTTATAAGACTTTCTATATGTTGAAGACTAATTTCATAATTAATATCTGTTAAGTTTTTGATATTATCTGTGATAACTATTCCTAGTATTTTAATTGCCCTTCTTTTGCTAAGTATTTCTTAAAATCTTTTTGCATATCCTTACTAATAATATTTGAGTAGAATTGTGGTCTTATTTTCATTAAAGATAAGTTCAGATTTTCTTTGAAAATCTTCTATTATGGAAAAAAGAGTTATGAGAGATTTATTGTGATCTTTTAAAGTCAAGAGAATATCATCAGTAAACAACTGGATCTTGACTGTTAAATCTTTATTTTTTAGAGCTCCTTTAATGTCATTATGCATTCTTATAAGATTTGCAAATGGTTCAAAAGCTATAGTAAATAGTAAAGGTGAGAGAGGTCATCCTTGTTTAGTACCCTTTGTGATTCTTATTGACTCTGAAGTATATGGTCCTATTTTAATATACACTTGGGAGTTGATGTATAGAAGATTAATAAGTTGTATAAATTTGTGAAAGAAGTTGCTTTCTTCTAAAATTAATGAAAGATAGTTCCAATTTACAGAGTGGAAAGTGCAATTAATATCTAAACTAACTAATGTTAAACCTTCTTTTGTATTATTGACCATATTAGTTAGGGACGTTATTCTTTTAATATTATCATAAGCATTCCTGTTCAGCATGAAACCTGTTTGATCATTATCTATTAAAAGAGGAAGAAACTGCTTTATTCTGTCTGTTTGTATAGCCATAAATAATTTGTAGTTAACATTCAGCAGTGAAATTGGTCTATATGATGAGCATTTCATTGGATCTTTATCAGTTTTCAATATTGGGGTAATTAGAGAGTATCTCCAGGAGGGGTGGAACTGCTTCTAGATTTTTTACCTGATTTAAAACTGTAAGTAATATATTCAAAGGTTCTTTTGTCATTAATTTATATATCTCAGGAATGATACAGTCATTACCAGGAGCTTTATTTGCTTTTAACTTTTTAATATGTATCTTTAATTCAGAATTTGATATATATTTGTCTATTGTGTTAATCTGATCATTATTTAGTTTTTTCTTGGTGTGCTTCTTTATAAAGTTTTTATTTGTTCATTGGAGTCCATTAATATGTTACTCTCATTTATTCTGCAAAATAATCTCTAAACTCTTTTAATATATCTTCTAGATCTGTAACGTTTTTTTTTTGGAAGGTGAACTTATTTCTTTAATATAATTGGATTTATTATATAATTTAGTTTTCATAGCTAATTTAAGCATATACTTTGGGTTAACTGTATGGTTTATGATTTTTATTCTCTCTAAATTTATTTTTGTTTTGTGAATTAAGATTTTTAGGTATTTATTTTTCAATTCGCTTACCTGTTTTAATTTATCTGTATTTACATTTTGATTATTGAGTTGTAGTTTATCCATTTGTTTCTGTAAGTCTAATAACTCTTTATCCCATTGTTTCCTCTTATATGCATACCAAGATAAACTTCTGCCCTATATATATATATATATATATATATATATATTTTTTTTTTTTTTTAAAGCATCCCATATATATTGGGTATTATTAGAATTTAAGTAAATTTCAATTTATTTTTGTAAACATTCTTTAAACTCTTTTAAATTAGTTAAATATGCAGGTATACATCTTATAGGGTTCCTAAGATTTTATTTTAGAATAAGTTGAAAAGTTATGGCATTATGGGCGGACATCAGACATGTTACAGTCTTTACTCTGACTAAAGTATTTTTTAAATCAATATTAATGTACAGTCTATTGATTCTTGCTTGGGTACCATATCTGTGAGAGTAGTGTGTAAAATAAAGTGAATCTGGTGTTGAGTATTCTTGAATGTCAATGAGATGCAATAGGTCTATAATTTTTTTAAGTTCTTTATCTGGTGCAGTGAGTTTTCTTCTTTTTATGGAGTTGGAATCTTCTTCTTTTGTAATACAATTGAAATCTCCTGCTATTATAAGACTGCCTTTTGATTGGTTTATAATTTGTTTTAAATGCTTCTTTACACTTCTTACACCTCTCACAGGGAACCAGTATAAGTTTATAAGTGTGTAGTATTTTCTATTGATTTCCAGTGTAACTGAACACATTAAACCTTTATCATCTTCATAAGTGTTAATTATTTTAGGTACAGGTGCAGTGCTTCTCCATAATATGGTTACACCTCCCCAGGGATTCAATAAATGTTTTTCCCATGCAAGAATAGTGTAGCAGCTCCTGCATGGAATATAGCCACCGAGCGATCCAGTAAACAAGGCTGGGGGTGTGCACAAGCCTGCCAGCCCTATTCTGTCATGGACACCACTGAATAATGCTAATTACCTCATTTGCTGGTGAAAACCATGCAAATGAGTTGAATTAGATATTCAGTAAGCAGGCAGGCATCTGTGCCAGAAGAGTGTCCATTGCAGAAATGTATTCGGTTACTGACCATGTAAATTTCTGCAAAAATAAAAATGGGGGCATGACAGCTCAAAGTAAAGCATGTATTATAATCATTAGGCATGCCAATGGCCAAAAACGTGGCCATTGGCATGGAAAAGTGTTGCAAAAACATGAATATCAAAGTTTTTTTTGCCGATTTCAGCCATTTAAGCATAGCGCAGTGATGCACAAACGGGAT
Organism: Protopterus annectens; assembly: GCF_019279795.1. NCBI lineage: Eukaryota > Metazoa > Chordata > Ceratodontiformes > Protopteridae > Protopterus > Protopterus annectens. The sequence goes on from NC_056737.1 coordinate 224,955,630, forward strand.
CTTGTTGAAAATAAAAAAATGTGAAAAGGCAATTTTAAGTGATGGCATGCAGAATTAAAACAATAACAGGTAACAGTGGTTGCTAAGGAGGAAGGCTCTGGTGTAGTGGTGTAACAAGGGACTAAGGCAGTGGGGTATGCAAATGAGCAAATTTTACTGACTCACTAAATGAGAGACCATTCTCTAACTGCACCTAACCGTGTAGGAGCTATAAGGCAGTGGTGTAAGCAGGAGAAGCAGCTAACATAAAAAGGAGGTGTGTCATGCTTGGTGTAAGCACACTGGAGCTCCACGGCTTCCATTTGAGCGTAGCTAAGCACAGCTAAGCAAGGTGTGTGTGTGTCTGAGGCTGTATTTACTAATTCCATGAAATAAGGAGTGTGTTTAGTCCAGAGGAGGGCCTTTTCTGATTCAAAGTGTTTACCTTAGCTAAATGGGTTTGTGAGGCGCACACCGGGTTTTAAACAAAACAAAACAAAAAAAAAAAAAAAAAAAACGGAAATAGCAGAACTGTTTACATTTGGGCAATGGGTTTGTGTGGACTGCCTCGGGGCTTAATAGGGATGGAAATGGTAAGGACAAACAAGAAAAAAAACCATGGGAAATATCAGAATAAAAAAAAAAAAATCAAGTACAAATAATATAGCTGGCAGGTGGAATGTATCATAGTCAGCCAATCATACAGGCAGCACCTGCAGCACAACAGTATAAACTAAGCAAACACCTTCCAGTCTGTTTTTTCCCACAAACTCGAATTTTAACTGACAAAATGTTAGGGGGTGCTGTCACTTTGATACATCAGTATGTGCTAGAGGCTGAGGGTAGTGAGGAGGATAATGATGGAAACCAGCCCAGACTGAGGAGGAAGAGAAGAGTGTTCAGTCCCAGGGTAACCTACCAGGGGCTACATGATCTGGAGATAGTAAAGAGCTACAGGGTGGACAGGGACATACTTCAGCAACTCATCGAGCTGTGTCAGCCTCACCTCAGACCCAGAGCCAACAGAGGGGAACCCATCCCAGTGGATACCAAGGTATGTGTAGCCTTAAGAATACTAGCTACAGGTACTTTTCAAAGACCTACTGGGGACATCATGTGGATCTCATAGGCATCCACATCCAGGGTACTCCAACAGTTCCTGGATGCCATGCTACCACATGCCGGTGAGCACATTTACTTCCCCAGCACCTGTATGGAGAGGACCAGCAATATGCGCCACTTCCACCATTTAGCAGACTACCCAGAGATCATAGACTGCATGCACATCAACATCAAAGCACCACCCACTGAACAGGCTAGGGTCTACCTAAACCACAAGGGCTTTCACTCCACCAACTGCCAGGTTGTGTGGAATGTCCAGAAGATTGTCATTAATGTGTGTGATGGCAGCCCTGGAAGCTATCACAACTCCCACATCTGGCATTCCTCACAGTTGTACCATGGATTTGCCAGGGGGGACATCCTGTATGGCCATCTGGTGGGGGATGCTGGCTATGCACTGGAGCTGTGGATGATGACATCCATCAGAAATGCACACACACCCACTCAAGAATGCCATAATGAGGCAGACACACAAAACAGGATCATTATAGAGTGTGTGTTTGGGATGCTCAAGTCATGGTTCCGCCACCTTGACATATCTGATGGAGCCCTGCAGTACTCTCCAGCCACATGTGCACACATGTTCATATTATGTGCCATGCTACACAATATGATCCTGTGGAAACAGCTGCAGCAGGAACAGCATGGGGAAGGGCCATACATCCCCCCCACCATTGCCAAGGTCCCCACAGGCACAGAGGGACTCTGAGGAGGAACCAATTGAGCCAGCTCCTGTAGGCAGATGGAACTGTGCCCAGTATAACCTGGCCTTGGCAAAGAGGCAATGCACAGCACACACACTGACACTGTAGAGACCCAGGGATTGACACCTCTCTCCAACTTGCATACACAGTAAAATGGATGCCACACACATCACACTACCTGAACCTTACCATGTATAGGCAGCATACTGCATGCATAGACATAGGCAGCCCTCAAGCACCATCCTCACAACTGCCACAGGCACAAGGTAAGTCATTCTTCTTAACAATAAATGAATGGATTAGTATGTTCTGGTACCATATCTATGGTATTGCTGCATGCATGCAAGGGAATGGGGTGGCCTACTGGGATAGCAGCAGACAACTGACAGCTATGTGGTATTGCTGCATGCATGCAAGGGAATGGGGTGACCTACTGGGATAGCAGCAGACAACTGACAGCTATGTGGGACACCAGGAAATGTTTGCCCAATACTGGCTTCCCCACACAATGCAGTAGTACCCAAGGTGAGAAATCCCACTGCAGTATATGTGGGGGCCAACTAACTGGGGAGTCATAGCTCACAGGCATGGATGTCAGTGTGTGGGTCCCTTACTCACCCTCCCAGCCTCACCCTGCAAGTCAGCAGTAGAAAACCATAAACAAGTGTCTGGCAAAGGCCCACAAATGGTGACAATGATGAAATACCCCCGTACAGTCTTACACAGTGATAGCACAGCAGGTCTCACAGTTGCAGTAAGGCTCTGAAGGGTAAGAAGTCTGAAACTCAAATTATGCCATTGCAATCTGACCTGTGGTCTTTAGTGAAATGCCTCTAGTCTCCAAGACAGGGCACAATACTATGCTAAATGGAACCAAAATGTAAAGCAAATATCAGCACAGTCTGTGCAAATGTGTACAGTTGACAGGTGTGCGCCCCCCACCCATATCCCTATAGAAATGCAGTGACATGTATGTTTGCAGGGAAATAGCAGCAGAGCACTCATTGCCAGAGCTGTCCCAATCAACATGATAACTTGTTGCATGTCCACAATATGCAGGGGTTGGGTCAATGAGCTATGTATAAGTGTGGTTAATGCTGTCAGGATTTGTCCAACACTTACTCCCAGCTGTTGGTACAGTGCTGTCTTTGACAGGCCATGTTCCAAGAACTGCAGTGTCAAGTATTCTGCATGTCAGCTATATCTATGGTAGGAGTTGTACACATTGTCCAGATGTCAATATCTGTTAATGCAGGAAAGCTGTACAGGTCATGGACGATTGGTGAGACATGACAATAACTCTTTGTGTGAATGAAGTTTTATCTACTCCATGTACTACCAGTTACAAAATTAAAAAGCACAAAGCATTTTACCAACTTTGAAAGCCAGTAAAGCACTTAGAGAATGCTGTCTCGCAGACAGCATATAAACATAATTGGAGGAAAAAGTCAGACACTGTTTTAAACATGGACAGTACACAGCTGGGAGTAATCTACACGGTGCCTACCATACCTCTCAACTGTACAGACCTATTGCAGAATGTCCAGAGGTTTGCATCATAATTGTGCTCTGTATAACATGAAATAGTGTGTCTGGCAATTCATTGGCAAACCACGTAACACTAAGGTCAGAAAATAATGACAGATTGTAGTGTCAGACTTCATACTCTATAGAAACACACATGCTAATGCAAAACCTGTTATTGAATCACCTTTCTAGGTTTGTAAGGCCAATATGTAAAAATGGTCCCTATATATAGGCCTCTGTCCCTCAATCCCTCATTTACTTATGGCTTTGTCCAGATGTCTGGCTCTCAGAAGTTGAGAAGTATGATGCCTAGTAGGACAGCAGTATGATACCTGAAGGTCAGTGTACTGCCAGTGTATAAAAGGCTGCCACCTTTCTGTGTCAGCACTGACAACATGTCACTGGCCAACAGCCATACCCATGGAATGACACAGGTTGTCACAGAAGGAGCACAAGTATGCCTTGTATATCTGTTGTGCTTGTCCTAACATTGCATTTGCCTGCCAACTTTTTGCAAAACAAGAAAGGGTCATGTCAAAACAACAATGGCAGACAGTGGGGAATCAGGTGTCAAACCCATAAGAGCAAAAAAGCAATTACCAAACCTGTCTCCCAACTGTCTATGTTTGGCAGAACATTATTAACACCCTGTGCCCATGTGTGGGCCTTTGTCTGACTGTCATATTTGGGCCTATCCAGATGTCAGTCTGTAACGGTATGACAGCTAGGCCCACATGTAGCTTCATAATAACATATAGCAACACAAACTGTCTAAGGAAAACAGCAAAGGGAGTGGTGCAATGATGGGCAACCTGCTAAATAGGTACACTCAGAGATGTGAAGTCCACAACCCTGTGTGCGATGTAACGACATGTACCCCACCCACATCAGAATTACAAATACATAACAGCAGCCAGTGTGGCCAAAACCTGTGACCGGACTACAGAAGGACAAAGAGACACGCATAAGGGGAAAGGGAACCACTGGCCAAACAAATGGAGAATGTGCACATGAGAACAGATTGTGCAATAACATAGGTGCCATGCAGTGTAAGGAGTCAGCAAACATCACCTGCAAATACACAACACACACACATGTAAGTGGAGGTCCACAACAAAACAAAACCCAAACAATGGACACCTCAGAGGCAAAATCACATGAAAACTCCACAAACCTGCACACTTCAGACCATGTAGACTCCACACACCAGGGTCTTGCAAACACTAAGGCCTTACCACAAACCCCAAACACATACCCTACACAGATAGGCTAACAGCACTGTCCCTCTACCCTGTTCCATACAGACTCTGCAGAGGTGACCCCTGTCTAGCATACAAAGCAATCCAGACCCTGCCTTGATGGGACTGTTGTACATCTGGAACTCAAGGCCCACTCAATCAACCTGTAGATGCAGCATCAACCTGGGCTGTAATATCAGTATGGCTTGTTGGTGTGACAGATACCTGTCCCACACACTCCCCCATCTGTGGCATACACTCCCTGTCAAAAGTGCCTCAATACTCCTAGTAAAGTGTTTCCTGTATAAGTGGACAGGAAACATAACATACAGTCCTGTGATCCCACCTGTATTGCTGCTGGACAGGGGCTCTGTGTGCTGACATGTTGTAACATGGGCTACACTCTTGTCTGCGTGGGTTATAAGGGCTTCAGGTCCAATACCATACTAACATCATAGCAACCTTTCAACCTGTACACAACTGTCTGTCAGTGGTTCACCACATTACTCGGTACTACCCTGCCAATGACATACCTGGAAGTCACAGTGCTAAGTGGAATATACTACACATATAACGGACATTTCTGCACAGTAGAATGCACTCTGCACCCACACCCATACCTTCCAACCTCTGACAGAAAGACATCTGGACAAGGTCATAAATAAAAGTGGAACAAAGGCACAATGATAGGCATATGTTGTAAATATTGCCCTTACATACTGAGAAAGTTGGTAGGATAAGGGGTTTTGCATTAGTAGGAATTGTCTGACAGTTGTGAAGTCTGAAACACTAATGTCTGTCATTTTTTTAACATCAGTCTTCAATTATATAAACTAACTTGCCATAAAAACACAAGTTTATGTAGACTGGATGAAACGTCTAGACAAACACCTGGACAATCTGCCAAAAAATGTACAGTTGAGAGGTATGGCTTCACCAGGATATGACTTTTTAGGTAAGAAGAATAACACACAAGCAGGAGATCCCCAGCCAGTATATCACCAAGTTGCTGGACTGTTTACACAGCTTCATCAGTCAACTGGCTGTAGCCACACCTCTCAATTGGCCTTTTTGGGCAAGAATGTATATAGTCGGGCTCATAATATTGGTCTGTGCATCATACATCTTGTATTCCTCTGGTAAAGCACTGTAAATATCTAAGGATGTCTGTCACTAGGTAATGACACAATACATTGCAGTGTCAGACTTCTGATATGTCAGAAAATGTCTGCTAAAACAAACCCAGTACCTCTAGGAAAGTCCTGTTTACTTTTGAGAGGTATGGCTGTAGCACACAAAACCCCAGACCAGAGTACACCCATCTCTGGAATGGAGTCCCACTCTCACTATAGAAGGTTATACTGGGCATGCTCCTATACGTAGAGAATCACAGGCCATGTTGGAACTCACATCGGACTATACAACTGTATTGTGCATATATGTCCTTGCATACAGACAGCTATGTACATCTTAACTGTCCCTACACACACCCATAAGACAGGATTACCCTCACCTAACTGTAGGTGACTCATATGTGATATATCTGCATTTGTTGCATGTGATACACAGACATATATATGAGCAACAGATTACAATATGTCAAGCATACACACACACACACACACACACACACACACACACACACACACACACACACACACACACACACACACATAGATGTGGGGAAGAGAGAAACAGACAGTGATAGAGAGAGACACACATGGGGACACACACAGAGTAAGTCACACACACGGATACCGTGAATGGCATAGAGTGATGTCCTGCTGCGGACAGTGGCATACCGGTTGTAACCAGTTGGACATGCCAGCATGAAGGCGAGCTCCATTGTGTAATAGTACTGAGGTGGGGGTTATAATATCACATCATCTGCATTTGTGTGTGTATGTGTGTGTGTGTGTGTGTGTGTGTGTGTGTGTGTGTGTGCGTGTGTGTGCGTGTGTGTGTGTGTGTGTGTGTGTGTGTGTGTGTGTGTGTGTGTGTGTGTTGTATGTGTGTGTCTGTAGGTCTAAGTATTAAGAGGCTGTTCCCACTCAGTACAGTTCCCATTGCCCTACTTCACAAGATCTGCTGCTGTCATTCACATTAGAAGTACCATTGGATACCTGTCAGCCTTATAAGCTCTGTAGTGCATGCAATAGCTGCATAACACTATAGTACAAATAACTAGAGAGGCAGGGGTTATAATCTTAGTCTGTGAGAGTGTGTGTTTGTTTGTTTGTAGGTGAAACAGTTTTAGACCATTCCCACACACTACACTTCCCAGTGTACCACAGTAGCAGTCCTGTTGATGTCCTTCCCCTTAGAAGTACCTTTGCACAGCCTCACCCCTATAAGCTCCGTGACAAGTGCAATAACTATGTCATAGTATAGTACAAATAACTAGATAAGCAGTGGTTCCATTCCCAGTTCTGCAAATTTGTGTAAGTGTGTTTGTTTATAGGATGCCATATTTTGAGGACTTTCCTACCCACAACACTTCCCAGTGCCCTACTTTAGCAGTGCTGATGATGTTAATCACCTTAGAAGTACCTTTGGGCACTTGTCAGCCCTATAAGCTCTCTAGTGCATGTGAAAACTGCATAAGACTATAGCACAAATAACTAGATAAGCAGGAGTTCCATTCCCAGTTCTGGCAAATGTGTATAAGTGTGTATGTTTATAGGATGACATATTTTGAGGACTTTCCCACCCACAACACTTCCCAGTGCCCTAGTTTATCAGTCCTGCTGATGTCAGTCACCTTAGAAGTACCTTTGTGCACTTTAAGCCCTATAAGCTCTGCAGTGCATGCAATAACTGTGTAACACTATAATACAAATAACTAGCTAAGCAGGGGTTCCATTCCCAGTTCTGGCAAATGTGTGTGTGTATATACATGTGTATATTTGTAGGCTGAAGTATTTTGAGGACTTTCCCACCCACACCACTTCCCAGTGCCCTAATTTAGCAGTCCTGCTGATGTCAGTCACCTTAGAAGTACCTTTGGGCACTTGTCAGCCCTATAAGCTCTGTAGTGCATGTGATAACTGCATAATACTATAGTACAAATAACTAGATAAGTAGGGGCTTACATTCCCAGTTCTAGCAAATTTGTGTATGTGTATAAGTGTGTATGTTATAGGATGACGTATTTTGAGGACCTTCCCACCAACATCACTTCCCAGTGCCCTACTTTAGCAGTCCTGCTGTCAATCACCTTAGAAGTACCTTTGTGCACTTATCAGCCATATTAGCTCTGAAGTGCATGCGATAACTGTGTAACACTATAGTACAAATAACTAGATAGGCAAGGGCTACATTCCCAGTTCTGGCAAATATGTGTGTCTGTGTATAAGTGTGTATGTTTGTAGGCTGAAGTATTTTGAGGACTTCCTCACCCACAACACTTCCCAGTACCCAACTTTAGCAGTCCTGCTGATGTCAGTCACCTTAGAAGTACCTTTGGGCACTTGCAAACCCTATAAGTTCTGTAGCACATGTGATAACTGTGTAAAACTATAGTACAAATAACTAGATAGGCAGGGGTTTTACTCCTAGTTCTGGCAAATGTGTGTAGAAGTGTATGTTTGTAGGCTGATGTATTTTGAGGACTTTCCCACCCAGTACACACTGGAGTGATCCCCAGGGTGAACTTTCTATTTTCTATCCACTCATCAAGATTTCTCTTGAAAAGGGTCAATGAGGTGCTCTGCTTGACATGTATGGGAAGTCTATTCCAGAGCATGGGCAGTCTCTGGGTTATGAACCTGTCCCTCCAGCATGTTCTGTTGATTGTGGTAATGATGTTGTGGTCCCTGGACCATGTGGTGGGGAGGGATTGGGATTTCTTTAGGTGTAACATTTCTAACAGGGCTGGGTCAGACATGGCTTTGTAAGTCAAGCAGAGATCTCATCTTAATAGATGATATGAGACGTAGAAAAGCTGGAGTTTCTTGAGTCTGTCCATGTAGGGCATGTGTTTAAGGCCTAAGATCCTCTTCATGAGGTACTTTTGTGGCCTTTATAGCTGTTGCAGGTGTTTAGTGAGGTACATGCCAAATGGGGCATTATACCCGATGACTGATCTAATGTGGGAAGATTAGAGAGAGATGATGACCTCTTTCTTCCTGGATGCAAAACCCTTGGTAATGAAATGTGCCACATAGAATGACTTTCTAACCACAGTGGCAATGTGGTGGTCAAACGAGAGGTTGCTGTCAACCTGTGTCCCCAAATCTCTTACAACGCCTTCAGTGTTCAGTTGGCTTGCATCAATATGGTAATTAGTGGGAACTGAGTTTTTCTCAAAGGGAATGACGACAATTTTTTTGGCATTAAGCTTAAGGCCATGGTTTTGACACCAGTTGTTGGTCTCAGTGAGGCCTTTCTGTAGGATGTCTACATCACTTGGCGAGTTAATAATGGCTCCCAGCTTGCAGTCATCAGCGAACTTGGTCAGCCAGAGTTCCTCTGTGTTGGCCTGGACTTCTGAGAAGTAGATGGCAAACCGGAGAGGACCCAGGACCGATCCCTGTGAGACTCCACTTGTCACTGGTCAGCAGTCTGAATTGGAGTCTGCTACTTTCACACCGTGGGTTTTATCTGTGAGCCAGTTTGCAACCCACCTAATGGTATAGGGGTTGATGCCTAGTTTGGTGAGTCTATCAATAATTCCTGAGTGGGGAATGGTATCAAAGGCCTTGGCCAGATCAAGGTAGGCTGTATGAACTGCCTTGCCCTCATCCATAGCTCTGGTGACTAACTCAAAGAAGTCAACCAGGTTTAGCAGGCATGATCTACCCTTCACAAAACCAAATTGCATGGGATCCAGAGTATGGAGATTCCCTATAGCCTTGTTAATTAGGTCCATGATGATGTGCTCCATAGCCTTACATATCATGCTCATCAGGCTAATGGGGTGATAATTCCCAGGGCCTGTAGTTGCTCCCCCTTTATGGAGAGGGATGACTGTAGCAGTTTGCCATTCTGTAGGGACAAAGCCTGAGGTGAGGCTGTGATTGAACAGGGCACACAAGTGTGGTGCCAGTTCACTTTGTAGTTCTGTGTGCAATAACTATGTAACAGTATAGTCCAAATAACTAGATAGGTAGAGGTTCTATTCTCAGGTCTGGCAAATGCATGTGTGTGTGTGTGTGTGTGTGTGTGTGTGTGTGTGTGTGTGTAAGTGTATGTACGGGAGTTTGTAAGTGTGTATGTTCATAAGACAAAGTATTTTGAGGACTTTCTGACCCACAACACTTGCCAGTGCCCTACTTTAGCAGTCCTGCTGATGTCATTGCCCTTAGAAGTACCTTTGGACAGTGCTTACTCTTATAAGCTCAGTGGCACATGTAATAACTAAATAGTATAGTACAGATAACTGGATAGGCAGGGGTTCTACACTCAGTTGTGGCAAGTGTGTGTGTGTGTGTGTGTGTGTGTGTGTGTGTGTGTGTGTGTGTGTGTGTATGAAGGTGTTTGTAGGGTAATGTATTTTGATGCCCTTCCCACCTAGTACATTTCCCATTGACATTCTTTACAAGGGCTCTTGATGTAACTCACCATAGACATACCTTGTGACACTGTTAAATCTTATAAGCTCTGTGGTGCATGTGATAACTGCATAATACTATAGTGGAAATAATTAGATAGGTAGGAGTTCTAATCTCAATACTGACAACTCTAGTGGTGTGTGTGAAGCATATTCCCTGTGGGTGGTGTGTGTGTGTGTGTGTGTGTGTGTGTGTGTGTGTGTGTGTGTGTGTGTGTGTGTGTGTGTGTGTGTGTGTGTGTGTGTGTGTGTGTGTGTGTGTGTGTAGTTTCTACCATTTTAAGGCTTATTGACCCCCTACCAATGACATTACTTTAATGAGTCTGTTAATGGCATCTGCCTCACATGCACCATGTAACACTATACAGCCCATACTAGTCATCTCTACAGATGTACATAGAATATACATGTTTGAAACCCATATGTGATCTGTGTCCCCTAACAATGAGCATTCCTGTGATATCACTGCCAAATATGTCACAGTTACTGTAGTGACACACATGCCAGCATCAGACATCATACCTGACTGACACATCATGCTGACACAAAGTCTGTCACTCTGTCACTTGTGCAGGTTTGTAGGAGTAGTAGATGAAACCAATCGCTATGCCTGGTGGGTTATCCCACCATCCATGAAGGCATGTGCAAGATTATTAGTTGTAAGACGTTGCGTGTTAGGTTTCAGGCATATGATCTATGTGGAGCATGTGATATGTATACAGCACTATAGTATATACAAGTGGATATGTAGGGTTACTAATATGTGTATTGGCAACTGTGTATGTGTTTCTGCATGCACAGCCCCCTGTGGCTGTCGTTAGTGTGTGTATGTGATGGTTAAACCATTTTGTGTGCCTCTTCCACCCTGTGAACTCCCCCATTGCCAACCTAGTGTCAGCCCATACAGGTATCATCCACCATACAAGCACAGTTACACAGTTTCAATACCAATCCAATGTGGTGCATGCAATGGTCATATCACTGTGTATTGTACATTAACAGATGGGTAGTGTTACGGGATAAGACCAGCTTATTAAAATGTATATTAATTTCAGCTTATTAATGATGCTATAATATGATTGTTAAAAAGCAAATATAATTTGTATGCAGGACTGGGAAAAATCCAGCTTCATAAGCTACAGTATTACTATTCATTTTAAACTGCATTCTTTTAGTATGTATTAAGAGAGAATAGTATGTGTTGCATGGAGTGAGGCATGTAGTTATTACAAAAAGGAATTTGTTAGCCTGACTCCTCCAGGCTAGGAGTGCATTGTTGCTAGGGTAGGTTTGAAACATCCAAGGTCAGAAACAAGACCCCTTGGAAGCAGGTGAATTATGTATAGAAAGGTGTTCACATGAAGTCTGAGGTGAAAATCATGAGGGATGAGGACATTTGCAAAGTTTTCTATAGCACACAGTCATTGTAACGTAATGAAAGTGCATGACTAGGTTTGATAAGAAAAATGTATAAAAAATGTGGTTTGTCTCTATTCAGAGAGACTATTTTTACATCTGCTATGAAGACCATCTCCAGCGCTGTAAAAATAAAATCTGTTTGCACATCCTGAAGTGTTGTTCCTGACTAAAGGCATATAAGGTAAATTCTTAATGTTATTTATTTATGACTATAACAATTTGGTGCCGTTCTCTGGATCTGAATTTGGTACTGCTGCAGGGCAGTGCTGGAATAGGGCCCATCACAGAATTTATGTGAATTCCACACTGCTTTGCATGGAATAGTCAGAGACTCAGATGTGCAGCTATTCAGGGTGTGCAAACATACTAGCCTTGGCAGGTAAATTGTTTTGTAAGGGGAAAAGGGTTGGTTTGTGGGTTTTTTCTCTTCTTTTTTTTTAGACAATTTTAGCAAATGTAAGTGCATGACTATGTTTATAGTATAAATTCATGACTGTGTTTGTAGTATAAGTGCATGACTGTGTTTTTGTTTGACCGAGTGGTTGTAAGATAAACAAGTAATAGTGGGAGGACCCCACAGTAAATGAGTATAGTAAATGTATGTGCACATACAGTAAAAGACATATTAACACAAGGAGGTGCCTTGTGTCGAGGGCGGTACCCTCAGGATTAAAAGGTAAGAAGTATGAGATGTTTTTATTTTGTCAATGTATGAATGTATGAGAGAAAGAAAAGAAAAACTTAAAAGCTAAAAATAAAGTTAAAACAAGTTCATGAGCCCACCGCATGATTGGTCTGTAGACTGTAAAGTTAAAACAAGTTAATGAGCCCACCGCATGGTTGGGACGTAGACTGTAAAGTTAAAAGAAGTTCATAAGCCCACCGCATGATTGGGATGTAGACTGTAAAGTTAAAACAAGTTCATGAGCCCACTGCATGATTGGGACATAGACTATACAACAAGTTCATGAGCCCATAGCATGATTGGGACATAGACTATATGCTGTTAAAACAAATTCATGAGCCTACTGCATGATTGGACATAGAGGTATGCGTTGTTAAAATAAATTCATGAGCCCAAAGCACGCTGGGACTTAACAGTGTGATTGTGTGAAAGTACCCTCAGAGGGTCCGAAAGAGTGATCAGTTCTGGACACAGTACCTATCCGCCCCATTATCCCAATCACAATGCTGGAGCTGTAACTTTTGAGCTCGCACAGGGACAAGAGCAAGGGGGTGCTGTGGGAAAAGGCTGATTGAAACCTCTCCTCTGTTGCTGAATGGTGACAGACTTCCTACCCTTCCCTCCCTGTATAGTGCGTGGATTACTACAGTTATTTTATGTCTTTGGAATTGCCAGAATCCAGGAGTTGTAAGGTAAGCCTAACATTTTTATTATTACTGATTTATAAAATAAGAAAAATGGGAGCAAAGATAAGCAAGCAAGATCAAATCCCTGAAAAGGGAACACCTGCATATTTTATGTATTTTAATCATGGGAAGGAAAGTTGTAAATATCTGTATGACTGGTTTCAGCTTACTAAGAATTGTGCTGGTGAGGTATTTCCATTAAATGGAACTTATGATAAGACTAAACTGCTGACATTGAAAGGCATTTTAGAAAAAAAACAAAGCAAAGCAAGTGAGTAACAAATGTCAGTATTTTTATTTTTGGTATACCGAAGCTCCTGAAAGAGAAAAAGAGTCAGCATTAAGGGGGTTACAGAATGCCAACAAACAACTGTTGCAGCAAGTAAAAGATGTTAAGAAAGCAGTACAGAGCAGAAAAAAGGGATCCCTTTATCCTGTCTTAGCAGGTTTGGAACAAACTGAAAATGCCCAAAAAGCAGAAATGTGTAACGAGGATAATAATCCTCCAGTAGCTACTGCACCCCACTCTCATATGTACCAGTATGGGTGGCTCCTGTACAAGATTCTGCTGTTTCTCAGACCTCTGCATTTTTTGAGCACAAGGTCAGCATGGTACTGTTACATCTCAACTTAGTTCTGCTGTTAGCTCTCATCTTTAGAACAGCATCTGCAGATGAAAAGTTTTTTTCCTTCCTTCTTTCTATCATTCTCAGCAAGCTTCTACCTTTCCAACAGGAGCACTAGTGTTTGACACTCCTGTGGCTCATCACAAGTGCTCACATGATAGGGTAGGACAAGAGGCTATTGCCGCTGCAGAAGTTTTTTTGGCACCTTTAAAAAAATGGGGTGGGGGCTAATGCTGATTTGCATATTATGTCTAAATGTTTTCCAACTGCAAGAAGATAAAAAAAAATCCATAAAGGTTTAAGGAGGAACAGAGAAAAAAATATTACAACCCTACTTTGACAGATTTAAACCAGATGCTTCAGGCATCTTCAGCAAGTTACTCCAATAAAATAAGAACACAGTTACTTGAAAAGGCTAAAATAAATTTTATTCCCACAGGAAATGCACTAATAAATAAAAGGATAGCACTGGTACATTACATGTGTGTCAGGCATGTAGGCAAAATTAAGAGAAACCCCCTGCAGATTATTTGAGTAATCTTAAAGCAGTGTTTGCTAAACATTTAGAAATGCCAGATCCAAATGAACAAGCTAAACCAGCTATTGCAGCTGTCTTCGTGCAGGGTTTGCAAACCCTGTACAAAAATGAAATGAAACAAGTGCTTATAGACTGGCAGGAAAAAGACCTAAAGTCCATACTAAGTGCTGCATATCACCATACTGACTATGGCAGGGTAATAAAACAAAAATCTTAATCCCTTTGCTGCCACTGAATCAAAAGGACCCTATGTTAAAGTAGAAATAAATGCAAAACCAATTCTATTCTTGGTGGAACTAAAAACACTAGGTCTGTATTAAAAGTTACTTCAGACAGTTAAATACCAGTATAGAGACAAAGTAAAAGCAGTTGGTGTAACAACTGCTACTGTTACATATCATGTTTTAAAACCTATATCCATTTCTTTAGGTCTAATTGACAAGAAAGGCATTCTTTTCTTTGAGTACAACTGCGCCAGTGAATCTTCTGTGTGAGCTAGGTGGTATCATTTGCTGTACACCGGAGGGGGTGTATCTAGATGTTCCAGCAGAATCAGTGGGGGAAGTGTTACAATTCTTAGCAAAAGTTGGGAGGAGCCTTTTTGAAGGCAGACAGACAACTAAAAACTGCTGCAGCAGGTACCTGCTAATTTATGGGTTAAACATGCTAATGAATTCAGTAACAAAACCAGTAAAAATAAAATTAAATCCATCAAAACCACTCCTCAGAGTTCCACAATATCCACTAAAGCCAGAAGCAGAGCAGGGAATCAAACCTGTAATTCAGTCTCTAATACATCAAGGAATAATAATACTAGCTAAAAGCCCTTGTAATACTCCTATTTTTCCAGTGAAAAAGCCAGAAAAGGATACTTATAGATTTGTACAAGACTTAAGGGCTGTAAGTAATGCAGTACTACCTACTTTTCCTGTTGTTCCAAATCCAGCAACAATACTGAGTTGTATACCACCTACAGCTAGCTACTTTTCTGTGATAGATTTATGTTCAGCATTCTTTTCTATACCTATTCACCCTGACAGTCAGTTTCTGATGTTCTTCGTGTTTCACTGTTGCAGTCATTACATTTGAGTTATCTGCCTGCAGGTAGCCCTCAGCCGGACTGAATACCAGAGTCTTGGATTCCTGCATCAGATACTGTCTCTTCTTCCACGACGTCAAGTCATCAGGGGTATAAAACATGCAGCCGATGCCATTACACCAGTCTTTCTTGCTGTGCGGTGCCCGAAGCAGTAGCAGTTTGCAAGTGCCAGTCGACCGACTTCTGAAATTTACATTTTCGAGTTTCAGAACTGAAGTCTTCAAAAAAAGCTAAGATCCCATTGGGGATCCTTTTTCTTGCTCATAACCGATGTCAGTAAAAGTTAACAATTGTCTTACCTGTGGAAACCAAATACCTCGTAAAGATTTTCATTCGTACTGCATTCCTTGCTTAGGCCCATTCCCTTGTGCCTTATTTAACCCCTGAACTATTCGTCGCCAGTCTATTTTCGCAGCAAATTATTTTAGTACTCGGTTTAACTATCCAGAAATGGTTTCGGTAAGCCATCCAACTACCGATATTCTGAAAAAACGTAAGGATAAAGACAGAGACAGACCGCATAGGTCCATAACAGACGATGACGCTTCCGTTAAGCTAGTCACCAGTTCGCCGGTAGTCAGTGAGGCACTTTCACAGACCCTGATACCCACTACTTCAGATTTGCAGGCCTTTACTGAGACCCTTTCGGAGTCCGGTATGCAGCGACATGCTTCTTCGACTATGGAACCTGCAGTTGTCTCTACCTTGGATGGGTCCGGAGCCGCTGTGCAGGCACTGGCTTCTGAGGGTGTATTCAGGCCTACATATTTGTATTTTAAACCGATGCCATCTTCTTCATCAATGCCTAAAACTCGACCCATGCCTAGAAAACTGACATCCAAACTGCATGGTCAGGACCATATGCCTAAAAAAAAATGCTTAGAATGGCTGAAGACCTTATTACTTTAATTAGGGGAAGCCAGCCTTCTCCCTCTAAGAGACCTAGAACTGATTTTCCTTCTGATTCTTCTGATCAGGATTCTGAAATTTCTGTTTCTTCTGTTGACCAGGATTTGCCCTTATCTACCTATGAGGATTCTGATGCGGAGGATTCCATTCCCTCTGCTTCCCCTCCAGAAGATTTTTCTTTTGGTGAAACCTTGCACACTCTTAGGGAGCATTTCCACTGGGAAAGCCAGGATTACTCTGACTCCAAAAAGAGGCTTAGGGAATTCTTACTCCTCCCTCAACACAGGCCTTTAGCTATGCCTCCTGTTCTGGACATTGTAGATGATGCCTTCTTGGAATCTAGCTTGGTCCCAGACACTTCACCTCCAGCTACCAGAAAACTTGACAGGTATTACAGAGTACTTGACTCTCACAAGTTCCTCTTCAAGAATCCTACTGTGGATCCAGAGACCATTTCCCAAGGACCAAAGGGCATTAAGGCTACTGCTGCCAAAAACCCTACCCCCTCTGATAGAGATTCCAGGGCTTTGGACAGATGGGGTAAGAAGGTATACACTTCTGCTACTTTGGCCATTAGGGCCTTAAATTGCCAGTTTCATATGTTAAAGTATCAGCAGCATATTATGGGACTACTTAAACAGAAAATGATGTTGATTCCTGACTGTGCTGAACATAAAGAATTACAGGATTTAATGCATTCTACTGAATAAGTTGGTAAACATACTTTGCAATGTGGTTTTGACTCTTTAGAAGCATCTTGCAGGGCTGCTGCCACTGGGTCTGTACTACCACCTGTTTGGCAACAAAGCAGAAGAAGTCCTTAAAAAGATGGAGGAAAAAGCTAAATCTATGCAAACTGTTAAAGATTTCCTGCAATTACAGCCTCCCAGATTTAGTAGGCATTGGCCTTCTAAGAATTGGTCCTTTCCAGTCTTTTCCAGGCCTTCTCAGTCCAAACCCAGGAATAGCAAACCACCTAGGTTACAGTCTCAGGCTACACACAGGCCTAAGCAGTGGGGGGCCCCCACTTCCAAAGCTGGAAGTAGTAAGACACCTCCCTATGGAAAAATGTCACAATGACTTAACTTTAACCCTTCCAAGCCCTGCTCAACTGCCTGCTCCCTTAGGAGGAAAGCTTGCCCTGCATGCAAAAAAGTGGGAATTCATTACCCAGGATGAATGGGTTTTAAATATAGTTTTCCAAGGATACAGATTCCACTTCCACACCTTTCCAACCCCAAACTATTGGCCAGACCTACCCCCAAATCAGTGGGCAGAGGCAAAACAGCAGGTTCTCTCTCTTCTATGTATCAGAGCTATTCAACCTGTCCCAGCAGAAGAATGGGGACAAGGTTTTTACTCAAGACTTTCCTGGTACCCAGAAAAGACAGCTCCTGGCATACTATCCTGGACCTCTCTATTCTAAACACCTTTTTGGTAATCCCAAAATTCAAAATGCTAACACTTTAACAGCTGCTTCCTATGCTAGGCAAAGATGCCTGATTGGCAACTTTAGACTTAAAGGAAGCTTACCTGCACATTCCAGTAAGGAATCTTGCAGGAAATACCTACGCTTCAGAGCAGGGTCCATACACTATCAGTTCTCTGTACTTCCCTTTGGCTTATCTACTGTGCCCAGGGTATTCACAAAGTGTCTATCTCCAGCCATTGCATTTTGCAGGTAGGGAAATATTCAAATATACCCATACCTGGACGATTGTGTGATTCAGGCAGAAAGCTAGGACATGCTATTAAAACATCTGGCATTTGTAAAGAAACTTCTAACCTCACTGGGGTACACCATAAATGAAAAGAAATCTCATCTAGTACCCTGCCAACAGATTGTATTCCTGGGAGCAAGCTTGAACACAACTTCCCATATGGCTTACCTAACGCCAGAGAAACAAGTTTATTTGACAGCCTACTTCAAACTACTGGCCACAAAGACCCAGCTACCTGCAAGGAAAATTCTGCAAACCCTGGGGTTCATGGCCTCTTACATTCTACTAATTCCATATGCAAGACTGCATATGAGGAAACTACAATGGTATCTAAAAAGCCTATGGTGTCAACATTCTCAGGACCTGGAATTTATGATTCCTATCATTCCTTGTATAAAGACAGAGTTGCTCTGGTGGGCAGAGGCCTGCCACCTCAACAAGGGGCTCCATTGCAATCTACCCCCTGCTGCCCAAACCCTGACTACAGACACATCAGACTATGCACAGGGGGCTCACTTGGCAGGGCAGTGCATTCAGGGCAAATGGAACCTGAGTCAGATGCACCTGCATATCAACCAAAAAGAAATGTTAGCTGTACAAAATTCCCTGACAGCCTTCAAGGACCACATACTTCCAGAACAATTATTGGTAAAGACAGACAACACCACAGTTATGTGGTAAATAAACAAGCAGGGGGGAACCCACTCGTACCCTCTCTGCAGACTAGCCGTGGCTCTGTGGAACACAGCCTTGAGCTACCAAGTGCACCTACACGCTCAATTCCTGCCACAAGGATATACTGAATCTTCTTCATTATTTTCTCAAATTCTAAAAAAAGATTTGGAAAATGTGACATTTCTGGGTGGGTCTGTGTTAGTACAATATGTAGATGATTTACTAATAGCACCAAATTCTTTTCAGCAATGTTAACAGAATACCTTGCATCTTCTGACTATCCTTGCAAAAAAACAAAACAAAAAAAAGGACACAAAGTGTCAACAACAAGAAAAAAATTACAGCTGTAGTTATCCCTCAGGTACATTATCTTGGTCATTTAATATCTCAGAGTAGGATCTTACAGTAGTTATCCCTCACTCTGAATCATCTTTATTACTTAAAATGAAACCCATCCCTTCTTGACTGCACGTCTAACTAGATATAAACTTACACTTCTTTCTGATCCATCTATTTTTCTGATCCACTGTCCTGTTCTAAATCCTGCATCTCTGTTGCCTACTGCTGAGGATGGTAAAGAGCATAATTGTGTGTGTAACTAACTATTTGCTTTCTCCTAGGGAGGACTTAAAGGACACTCCTACACCCAATGCTGACATGCATCTGTTTGTGGATGGTTCATGTGGAAGAGATCAAACAAGAAAGTTGATCTCAGGAATAGCAGTCTGCACTGAAGAAACAATATTGTTGAAACAAAGATTAGAGGGTATTCACTCTGCTCAAATAGCTGAGCTAGTGGCTTTGCAAAAAGCCTGTGAGTTAGCCAAAGGCAAGGTGGCCAATATTTTTACAGACAGCCGTTATGCTTTTGGGGTGGTACATGACTTTGGGCAACTTTGGAGAGAGAGTGTGTTTTTAATCTCTTCAGGAAATCAAATAAAAAATTCAGGGTACATAAAACCATTGTTAGATGCACTTTTGTTACCTAAAAAGCTGTCTGTAATCAAATGTGAAAAAAACACCAATGGCCAGCAAGGTAGTTCCAAAGCTTTATTCCATCGCAAAATGGACATAAAAATGCCCAAAGCAGTACTTATACTGTTGTTCAAACCGGTTTCGGCATCAAGCCTTCATCAGTGAAGCTGATAAACTGAACCACAAGTGTATAAAGCACTCATTATATATCTCGACACATACAAATTCCACCAATCATATTGATTATTGTGGTGCTGATTACAGCCAAACATATATATCTCATTTCATACTATATAACCACTGGGCAGCAAATAACATAAAAATAAGAGTCATAACAATATTGTAGTGTATGAGCAATAGTCCCCACACAAGTATATTAACACATATATATATATATATATATATATATATATATATATATATATATATATATATATATATGTGTGTATATATATACATATATCTGTGTGTTGGACATTAAAAATTATGCATATTGGTTGTGATAGTCTCATGACCTCCACATACAATCAAGACAGAGCATATAGTGGAAAATATTGTGTATAATATAGAGTACTGTCTAAATAGCTCTTTCACACATGCTAGCCGTAATGTGTAACTCTGTAGTTATTGGAAAACTGACCACCACGATATGTATAGTATAATAGTTATGTTGGTGAAGTATAAAAACTGTATGAAAAATATATGAAAAACATCAGTGAGCCATCCGTGTTGTATACCAATAGGACAACAACCTAAATTAATTATAATTCATAAGTGGTCATTAAGACCTGGAGAGAATAAGGCCCCCAGATGGATTATCCAATATTTTTCTTTAAACATGAGTGTATTTTCCCAACCTTGTTGGTGACTTCTGTCCTCCACTATTCGATCAATGATGGTAAACATAAAGTTGGCTGTAGGATGTTTGAGTGTGTGTTGATACAAGGCATTAGTAGTTTTTTTGTTTCTGATATTACTTCTGTGTTCACCAATCCTAATCCTTAATGACCGTGAGGTTTTGCCTACATAAAATGATGAACATTGGCATGTGGTCAGGTAAATTACCCAGCTACTAGAACAGTTCCCAAAAATTCTTAAATCATACACTTTGCTAGTGTTGGCACTGCTAAATTGTTTAGTTTTATTAACCTGATTACAGGACATGCAATGCCCACATGGAAACGTACCCACCAATTCATTACCACTGATAGTCAACTGTTTATATTTGGCTCCCCCACTATCATGATGTTTATAATGTGAGAAAAGAAAACCCAATGTTCTGCCCCTTCTATATGAAAATTGGCATCGGTCACCCAATATTTGCCTGAGATATTCATTGGCTTGTAAAATATTCCAATTGTTATCCATGATATTCCGGATAATCTGATGGTTTCTTCCATATGTTGTAACAAATCTCAAGGCAGTCGCACCTTTCTTGGCTTTACTGGCCTTATATTCCAACAACTCAGGTCTAGGTTGTCGGTCCGAACATGTTTTAGCTGATATAATATCAAATGGACGATATCCTCTATCCAAAAAACGTTTAGTTAGATCATTACTGGCATCCTCGTAATCATCCAATGAAGAGCTGATACGTTTCATCCGAAGAAACTGAGATTTTGGAATATTGCGGACGGTGTGGCGTGGATGCATACTAGATGCATGTAATAATGTGTTATATTCTGGGTATTTGCGATGTATTTTAGTACCCAATGTATTATCCGAGTTCCTATAAACTGTAACATCCAGAAATTCAATGGAATTTATATTGCTGTTGACTGTAAATTCGATGCCCCACACATTATTGTTGAGGTATTCAAGGAATTCCTGGAGATATTCAGTATCAGCACGCCACACCATCCAGCAGTCGTCCAGATATCTTCGCCAAATGTCCATTTCGACCAGATAGATGTTATGTGATGTATTATATATCAGACATTCTTCCAAATAGGCCATAAACAGGTCCGCATAAATGGGAGCAAAAGATGCTCCCATCGCTGTGCCCTGGAGTTGCCAGTAACATTCCCCTTGAAAATATAGAATATTTTTGTTTAAAACATGTTCGGACATACAGATGATAAGTGTATTGAAGCCAGGTGGATATAGATTTGACTTCTAAAGCCAGAATTGAAGTGCTTGTAACCCTGCCCAGTGTGGGATACTTGTATATAGAGACTTCACGTCCAATGTACATAATAACCAATCTGGTTCAATTTGTGAATCCTCTATGATCTGTAAAAATTGCGTGGTATCCTTAATTCTTGCTCTAACATGAACTAGAAGAGGTTGTAATTGTTCTGTCAAAAAAACTGATAGTGGTTCGGTCAATGAGCCATGGCTTGAAACAATAGGTCTCCCAGGTGGAGAAGTCAAAGACTTATGTATTTTAGGTAGCAAATATAGTATCTGCTTGCATGGGTCCTTGACCATCAGGTGTTTAGCTGTGTTAGAGGATATAATCCCTTCCTCAACTGCATTCTGTAAAAATTGATCAATTTCCTTTTTGAATGTAGGAGTAGGGTCAATGCCCATATACATATAGCATTTTGAGTCAGACAATTGACGAAGACCCTCTTGGATATAATAATCCATATCCAAAATGACCACAGCACCACCTTTATCTGCCTGTAGAATTGCTATTTTGTTGTTATTTTTAAGTTCCATTAGGGCTTTCCTTTCTACCTCATTAATGTTGTCTGTTAGTACATCACTGGTATATGGTGGGAAGTGTAATTCTCTAAGCACTGCCTGTTGAAAGGCAGCTACATGGGTGTTCATAGGGGGTTGAAATGTGGATTTAAGAAAACGGAATTCTGTAGATCTTTGAGAGTTACTATTGTCTTTTTCTGAAAAAAATATTTTAAGGTTAAAACAACGACAAAACTCTAATAAGTCAGTAACTGTCTGGTATTAATCACAAAAAAAACTCGGTATAAATCCCAGGCCTTTATTTAAAATATTGTGTTGATCTATGGTTAAAGCAGTTTTGGAAAGATTAAGAACATTATTGAACACATTCTCATTTATTTCAATAGCACTTGTATCAACCCATCGATTGAGTCCATATCTAAACCTTTTTGAGTGTTTGCGCCCGCCTCTACATTTATTGTTCCTCCTAAAGGGATAGGAGCATTACTTTTCTTTTTGGCTGGTGAGCTGCCTGATGGAACACCATCACTGTCAGTGAGAGAAGATTCCTCACCGGAGGTACTGGTATATGTCTGATCCTTGCGTTTAAGAATAGATCTAGGCCTTTTTCTTGGCTCAACCCTACCCTTACCCACAGTGACTTCCTTAAATCTAACAGATCTTTGAATTTCAAAGGGATGTCCACGACTGTAGTCAGTGACGTCCCTAGTAAATTTTTTGATTTTCCTCTCTTTTGTCATTTTATCATATTGAGTAAGTTCTTTAGAAAGATTCCTGACCATGGTTTCATAGTTGCTGTTGGTCTCAAATATTTTACATTTTGTACTAAGTTCCTTAACTTCTGATATATTGGTATCTATTATTCTTTCATAATAGTCAGCCAGTATTTTTACAAATTTCATAGAGCCTTCCTGTACTGCCTCGTTCCATTCATCTGTCAGCCTCTGTTCAGATCTGCTGACCATCGGTTTCAACCTGATCCTGAGTCCCCTAGGAACCAGCTTTTTAAATAGATAGGCTTTAAATAGCCTAAGGTGCCATATGTTTGCACGTAATGCTTTAAGTGCTTTTTCTAAGTTGAAAAAGGCTGACTGACATTCATCATATGACAGAGAGGAGTTTCCATTATTCATGTTGTTGCTTGGGATGGAATCCAGCCCAAAAACTTTGATATCCTCCCGATCAGCACACAACCCTTCCAAAATATTGTCTAAATCCATGGTCTTTATTAAAAAAAGGATCACAAAAGGTGAATAAACTTGCCAAAGAGTGGAAAAGGAATGTATATGGGTATGGCAGGGGTGGGACAAGAAAAAGGATGACCCTATATAGCTAGATAGAGTCTAAATATATTATATACAGAGTTGAGTGTAAAAACTACTCAACTCATTATTAACAGACAACCAGATACCAGTACCTCCGACTAAAGATATTTTAGTATTATAATATATTTATAGATGTGTCATTGAGTAACAATGAAGCCAAAATTGAAAAGGTTAGTTAAAGGGATAGTCTTAATAAACCCAATATGTTAAATGTGTAACCAACACATCACTAAACATATAATACTTCAGTGAATATTTATATCCAAATATGGGTATAGTATATATCCAGTTAGTGTATCTAAGTAGAATATATAGCCAAATACCATATCACAATTGTAATTCCAAAAAACAATATATATCTAAGTGAATGAAAACATAGTCAAATATGACCAGAACTAATCCCCGTATAGGTTGGTCTGTAGTATTAGTTGTTAAATACCACAATGTTCAAAAACTAGTGTCAAGCCAGGAATCATGGAAAATATTCCATTATTGATATGTTAGACTATAAATTTCCAAATCAAGGATGGAACTTTCAGAGTTTATGTGCGTAGGTATATAAAGTATCACATTCACCTATATTCCAATAATCACTAATATAAACCCTTGTACATATATTGTCACTTGAATATCATATGCCTCATAAATCCATAGGTTTACATAGAAGTATATAGTATTCAATCACAATCTAAAAGACCATGACATGTCTCACTTTAAATGAAACAATATAATAATGTGAATCAAATAATTCTGATCATCTTTTGGCTGTACTTGAGACAATATTAACCAATATTATGCGGTTAACATACAAAATACACCTAAAAAATAAGTGTGTAATCAAGGCAACCATTAATTAAGAATTATATAACATCTATAGTTGAAGCATTAAAACCATGTTCGTATGTAGATGCAGTATCAAAAGAGTCACATAAAGAGTATTCATAAAATAAACACAATGATATTCATCAAAAAGCATATATATCCAAAACAATTGAATTGGTTCAGATGTCAGGGCAAAGAATAATGCTATTATATCATGCACATTTATCCCATCAGAGCAGAGATACCCAGTTGTTACCTAAATAAAGTCCTCAAAAAATATTGGATAAACATATCATAAAAAGTCCTTTATATTGTCCTCCTATCGGTTAGATGTTAATCCAATGTTCAAAAAGCATCGTAGTAACCCTGGCGCACATAGATGAACAAAACATGGGGTAGATGGTAATCAAGAAAGTCACAATGAGGCCTATATATTATATATCCTCTTGCTTCTGGCCCCGTAATGTTTAAATAATGTAAAGTTCAAGCAAGCACATAACAGTACCTACGCACAGATAAATTGTTTGAAAATGATCGCCACATGAACGCCTTCCTCTGTAGGTAAAATGCGTAAGTCCAAAAGTCTCTCCACACCAAAATCTAAGCCAAAAAATCGAAAAAATAAAGACATATACCCAAATTATAAGGATGTAATCGTCCCTAGATCCTAATCTCCCAATAGTATATATTTACAAAGGAACGTTGTTGTAGGTCCAACACATCACCTTGTAGTAGAATCGTATTTCAAGATAAGAGATCTTCGGGAAAGGTCACAAATCCGTTATATGAATCATAAAAATTGTCCATATACGCTTTGCCCCATAGCGTTTAAGTTGGTATATATTTCCAAATGAAACACAAAATCAGCATTCATGTGGACCATACAAAGTCCAAAACATGGCATTTAGTATTTCTAGTTAGCTGTGCGTATATACACAATGTTCACTGCCCCTAGCTCCAAGCCGAAATTAAGTCCAAAAACACCTATCAGTGTCGGAAAGACACAGAATACACCAGCATACATAAATTCCAAACCAAGCACAGTACCTTCATTCGTATAGAACCTCCGTGGATAAATCAAAAAGATAGCGCTTGTTCTGCTAGTTTGCTGTGTGTATGTACACCATATTCACTGCCCCTGGTTCCAAGCCGAAAGTAAATCCAAATACAACTATCGATGTCAAAAAGACACAGCATACACCCGCTTCAGCAAAAAATGTTGGAGTATATATGAAAGGTGAGGAATCTTCTCTCACCCACAGCCAGGAACTGCTTCTCCCAGAGAGATCAACACAATATGACGAACACCATACCCCTCACGTAGAGCTTGCACGGCCAACCAAACATGAAAAAAAACACCAACGGCCAGCAAGGTAGTTCCAAAGCTTTATTCCATCGCAAAATGGACATAAAAATGCCCAAAGCAGTACTTATACTGTTGTTCAAACCGGTTTCGGCATCAAGCCTTCATCAGTGAAGCTGATAAACTGAACCACAAGTGTATAAAGCACTCATTATATATCTTGACACATACAAATTCCACCAATCATATTGATTATTGTGGTGCTGATTACAGCCAAACATATATATCTCATTTCATACTATATAACCACTGGGCAGCAAATAACATAAAAATAAGAGTCATAACAATATTGTAGTGTATGAGCAATAGTCCCCACACAAGTATATTAACATATATATATATCAAATGTGCACATCAAAAGCAGTAGTAAATTGTTGTAAACATCTTTGTATGTTGACAGCAACAAACTACAACAGTAATGATGTGTTTGATTTTGCAAAATTGTCAGCCTTTCAAGCTGAAGCATCACAGGGAGAAGTTCTGAGGTGGCTCAAGGATGGATGTAGAAAATCCTCTGATGGCATATGGTGACATCCGGATGGCCGACTGGTGGCACCTGCCTCTTTGCTACCTTACCTGGTAAGGGCATATCATCTACTGGCCCATAAAGGTAAGACAGCTTTATTTAATCAAATTACCCGAAGTTGGTATGCCCCTCATGTCTCCTCTTTGATACTTCAGTATGTATGAAATTGTAGTGTATAATTAAAATATAATGTAAGTAAACATGCCAGCAGTAAGGCTGCATGTTTACCTCCACCTTGGGGACCTTTTGTTAACATACAGCTGGACTTCATCCAGATGCCTAAGACTAAACATTTACAATTAATTTTGGTGTTAGTGTATATGTTCTCAGCATGGGTGGAAGCTTACCCATGTCACAAAGCTAATGCAATCACAGTTATTAAAAAAATATATCTGATTATATACCGAGATGTGGTATATCCAGCATTGTTAACAGTGACCAGGAAACTCATTTTAATAATAATCTGTTCAAAGAGTTATGTAAAGCTTTTAATACTAAGTTGAGTCTTCACTGTACCAACCACCCCCAGTCATCTAGATTAGTGAAATTGGTAAACAGGACCCTTAAAAATAAAATTTCGAAGATTTGTGCTGAAAC
The DNA here is from genome assembly GCF_019279795.1 of Protopterus annectens. Classification (NCBI taxonomy): domain Eukaryota; kingdom Metazoa; phylum Chordata; order Ceratodontiformes; family Protopteridae; genus Protopterus; species Protopterus annectens. Next base: position 224,982,366 of record NC_056737.1, read on the forward strand.
CCACTTAAAGTGGCCCGAAGCCCTTCCCTTAGCATTAATGAGTATGAGGGCCTGACTGAATGCCACCATGAAATTGAGTCCATATGAGATATTAATGAAAAGACCCATGGTCCTTCCAGTTACCCCTCCAGTAAAAAAAAAATGCTGATTTAACTTTGTCAAATGATGCTCTGATGTGTTATTGTAGAAGACTCCTCAAGATATTGCAGCAATATCATCAAACAGTAAAAGCAGCGTTACCAAAGCCTCCTGACCAGCACTGTCATCAACTACAAACCGGCTGATTGGGTCTACATAAAAAAATTTTCCAGAGGAAAAACTGCCTCAGTCCGAGGTGGAAGGTGCCTTTTCAGGTCCTGCTAAATGATTGCAGTTTGCTGTGCAGGACTACCAATGTGGATCCATTCATCTCATTGCAAGAAGACTTGTCATGTGGGGATCCCAGATGAATCATCACAGCTAACAGAGGGAGATCGAGGTGTGACAGATAAATCATCTGCCTAGTGAGAAGCTCAACTTCAGTAGCAGTCCATGATAAATCCAGTGACAACAGGTACTTTTGCTTTGTTTCTGCTGCTGTTTCCCTTCTGTAAACTGGTCGAGAAAAAACTGTTTCTTGCTGGCCCTTTGGCAATATACCAAAAATCTAAACAAAACAAACTGCTGAATATGTTTGCATGTTCCTCATTATTCTTAAGGCAGGGATTCCTGTGATTTCCATCCCTGCATCACAGGTGTCATTTGAAAAGGACCTTAATGACATCAGCTTAACCTGGCGTAATGTAACTGAGTTTTCAAAGGTTGTGTTTCTTCAGTTTGCAATCACACATCATGGAGACACATGTTATGCCAGAAATTGGACTGTACCAATATGGAAAAGCAAATGTAATGACACCAGGCATGAAAGTTTGTTAAACTCATTGCACTTAAAAAGTTATGACTGGGGGCATGGCATGGGCATGATAAGTGACTGTTACTACATCTGTGGTAATAGTGCCTACTCCTGGTTGCCTACAGACTGGTCTAGATGTTGCTTTGTAGGCTATATTACTTCTGCTATTCAACATTTTGAACACCCACAAGCAGGTAGACTGAGAAATAGGCGAGCAATCCACTGGAGTGAGCAAGTATTTTCAATTTTTAATCCTGGGTATGGAGTGCAAAGGACAATGCTTGAAATCACCATACTTGCCCAAGTTCTACAGGAGGTAGCCAACAAAACTTCACATCACATTAGGATGGCAAATCGAAAAATGACTGAAATGCAAACTGGGGTGTTACAAAATCAAATTGCACTTGATATAATGCTTGCTGCAAAAGGGGGGGTCATGTGCCCTCATAAGGAGTCGTTGCTGTTCATATATTAATGACTATCATAATAAACAGGAAAAACTGGCAAACTTCATGGAACAAAGGGCAGTATCTTTGGTAACCTGGGAACTAGCATAATCCAGGGTATTTTTATTGTACTTTTTATTATATTTGTGATAATTTTGGTATTTTCTATCCTAAAGGCAGTGATTACAAGATGTTTAACGTCACCTGCACATGAAATGCCACTGCATGCACAAATCAATGACAGTTCTATTTTGACAAAAAAATGATGATAACTACTATGACGCTGAGGCATATTTTATCAAGTTAAAAAAAAATAAAAAATGTAATTATATGTATGGTATGACACTAATAGTGTCAGAGGGAGAAAATTGTTATGGGACAAGACCAGCTAATTAAAATGTATATTAATTTCAGCTTATTAATGATGCTATAATATGGTTGTTGAAAAGCAAATATAATTTGTATGCAGGACTGGGAAAAATTCAGCTTCATAAGCTACAGTATTACTATTCATTTTAAACTGCATTCTTTTAATATGTATTAAGAGAGAATAGTACTTGTTGCATAGAGTGAGGCATGTAGTTATTACAAAAAGGAATTTGTTAGCCTGACTCCTCCAGGCTAGGAGTGCATTGTTGCTAGGGTAGGTTTGAAACATCCAAGGTCAGAAACAAGACCCCTTGGAAGCAGGTGAATCATGTATAGAAATGTGTTCACGTGAAGTCTGAGGCGAAAATCATGAGGGATGAGGACATTTGCAAAGTTTTCTATAGGACACAGTCATTGTAACGTAATGAAAGTGCATGACTCGGTTTGATAAGAAAAATGTATAAACAATGTGGTTTGTCTCTGTTCAGAGAGACTATTTTGACATCTGCTATGAAGACCGTCTCCCAGCGCTGTAAAAATAAAATCTGTTTCCACATCCTGAAGTGTTGTTCCTGACTAAAGGCATATAAAGTAAATTCTTAATGTTATTTATTTATGACCATAACAGTAGGCCATCTACTCTGATAAGTGTCACCTCCATGTGCATGTGTGTTTCAATGCATGTCCACATGCAGCAGTGTGTGTGTGTGTGGTGTGTGTGTGTGTGTGTGTGTGTGTGTGTGTGTGTGTGTGTGTGTGTGTGTGTGTGCGTGTCAGCTGGCTATAACATGTTAAGGGCCTTTAAAACCACCATTGGCAATCCTAACAGCCCCTGCAATTGTCACCCAATTCAAAAATAGTGTCAGACACTACCACATACACTACCACTATGCTATATGTGTTTTGTATCTAACGGTATCGTTCATAAGACTGTGCAAGGTAGGGGCTGTGCTTAGCCCTTCATCAGCTGCTCCATGTACAGGACTATGACTCTGGGTGCACTACCAGCATGAGAGGCCAGACATGCATATGAGATAGCAGACACACATGCTGGTGATTGTCAGGTTAGACTAACACAGGCTGACCAGTGTCAGGAATACATACCCCAAACCTGTCATACACAGTACCAGGCATACCCTCATCAACTGCAAGACGGTCGAGTGGATGTGACAGAAATGGCAGGGGCAACAGTTGCTGATAGCTGAATCTGTTGCAGTTAAAGTAATGGCTCAGCTTGTGAGGGACCTAGTGCCAGTACTCAAGTAACCTCCTCTATATGTGTGAGCTTGCAGTCCTACAGTACACACTGGTGACATGTATGAAGGCTAGCTGGCTGTGTCAAGGGTATGTATGCAAGGTCACACTGTCTGCCACAATTGCCCCTCACACACTGTTGCATGCAAACACACCTGGTAAACATGTACATATACTGCTGTACCTTGGCTATGAAAAGGTCACTGTGTTTCCACTTCGCCTTACTCATCATTGCTACTGTCAGCAGGCCCACAGCCTGCAGACACACAGACACCTGGAACACAAACTGAGTAGAGTAAATGACACTACAGTGAGTCAGCAGTACTAACAGCAATAGTGCATCATGGTTAACAAGGTACATACACCTCAATGTGTACCCATAACTACTACCAGCAGACAGCACCTTACACAGCATGACATTGCTACACTGTACTATAGTCACCCTGTGTATCAGACCCATATGAGCATGTCTGTGCATCGATGGTATGGATAACAGGGATGTGGCACAGGTATCATCACATGCACAGGGTGTGGTGTTGGATTGGCAGAGGCCTAAGCTGGGCCAAATGGCTGACATCATATGTATGTGTGTGTGTGTGTGTGTGTGTGTGTGTGTGTGTGTGTGTGTGTGTGTGTGTGTGTATATGTGTGTGTGTGTGTGTGTGTGTGTGTGTGTGTGTGTGTGTCTGGAGGAGTGGTGTTCAACTGGGCCATGCAGAGGAGCTGTGCCTGTGTGGTGGTGAGCGGCCTGTGATAGGGATGTGTGAGTGTTTGTCTGCACACCATCAAGCCATGTGGATGCCCGACAGAGGGCTATGTTGAACAGCCATGGATTGTACATGGCAGGATGTATGGTTCACCATCTCTCAGCAGGGATGCGGGTACTGGTTCTGCCAGGAGTATCATTGGCACCGCCAGGCCCAGGGACAGATACAGTACTACTCCACGGTGGTGACTGCTGTCTGCTGGATCTGTGTCCGTGATGGGACTGCCCAGGACAACATGCTTATGTCTGCTCCGGTGTGGTGTGGCAGCACCCTCTCTTCGGGAGTGCTGTTGGTACAGCCACTATGGGATTGTGAATGTGCATGGCCACGTGGGCTCACAGCTGATCATGTTGCTGACCTACATCCTCCTGGCTGATGCCCTACTCCCACCACATGCTCAAGCACAGACACTGCATGGTCGAGCAGTGATGTCTCACCCCACTTTCTATCCATGACATTGGCAAGATGACATATGGCATCACAAATGCTGTGGATGTTGTCATGAATGGCAGAGAGCACTGCATTGATGACCCTGAGCATCTGTCTGGTGTTGCGGTCAGTATGCACCTGTGCCTTCATGATGGATCGTAACATGCGTCTGGTGACACATGCTGTGGCACTTGTGATAGGGGTGTTATGGTCAGCAGTCATCTGTCAAGCACCCCTGTCCATCTGCCTGTGTGTGACCTCACCTGCTCTCTGGCTATGGCTGGTGTCTACACTCACACTTTCCATACTCAACACACTAGCCTGTTCCATGCCACCACCCTTAACCTGTTCATTATCCATGGCTGCTGGGGACTGGGTATATGTGGGCATACTGACTGTGTGCGGGGGCATGGTGGGGAACTTCTGTCTCTTGTTCAACTGTTTTCTGCCTAATACTCTGTGGGTTAGACAGTCTGACCTTGTAATCCTGAGATTCATGCATGAGATTTAGTTAGTGTACTGTGTAGTAATCCTTTGGCATTATACAATCTGGAAAGCAAAGGTTAACACAAGGCACTGCAGCAGGGGACACACTATAATAAATTTGGCATTAGTATTTAGGGTTTGGATCTTAGTGCATTACATATGTCATATTTCACATATATGTTGATTTACAGCTCCACAATCTGCTGTTTTTGATACTAGCTAGTTCTCAGAACAACCTCTGTTAATTCATGCTGGCAAAGCCATATTTTCTGTGCATAACCTGTACACATTCTATTTCTACAACAACATACCGGAATAAACACAACAGTTGGTGGTTTAGCTTTTTATTGTACTTATATGACACAGTGCTCTACTACTGTCTATGCTGTAGATGACTATTAGCCTGGCAAACTTTTCTTTAATCATTAGATATAGAACACAGTAAACAATTTAATCCTTATTTATTTCACTATATACTGCAAGGTAGATCTGTACTCATTATCCTGTCAGTGCAGCCTTGTCAGTAAGTCTGCATGGGCCTCAGCATTGCTAGCCCTCTCTGCTGCAGTTGTAGGGGGAGAAAACAAACATTATGCATACCTGGCTATCACAATCTCAGGCTAGAATTTGGTACAGCTCTATATGGCATACTTACAAACTGCTGGAGCATGGTTGTCCTGAGTGTCTTGGATCCATTGGGCCAAGAACACCCCTTCCTCTGATTTAGGTCGGCATAATGATGGTGTACCTGCTCACCAGTTCGGGGGATGCCAGTGGCACTGGTGAGATTGCATGCCAGATGATCCCAGGCCTCTGCTTTATACTGTGAGCCCTGCTACTGGCCCTGCAGTGGTCTGTCTTTATGGTTTACTACAAGAAGCCCAGCCATGACTCTAAACTCCAAAATACCCCAGCACTGCACCCAAAAGTGCGAGCCCTCACCCATACCGGACATACTTCCTACTCAGAGAAAGCTACAACAGATTCTGGCTGTATTCCTGCCTGCACCATTTAAATAAGGCTATATTCCTGCCCTTTGCTGTCATTGGACCATTTTGAAAATGCTAAGCAGTGCGCAAATCCGCTAAGCTGGGTTGAACAGTGCTTAAAGGGGTAATTGCTGAGAAATGCTTAAAAGTGGGCAAATCTGTTTAGCTAAGCTGACTGCTGCTTAGCATTTACGTCTAAGCAATGCTTAAACCATCTAGGCATAGCTGAGCACTATTGACTATTGCTCACTTTTCATTTTTAGGGAATATCAGAATACTGACTTTTAATTAATCATTACTGACATATTAGTAAATGTATATGAGTTATTTTACATGACATCCCTCTATGTGCTTTCATTACATTACCATGGGGTTGACTATACTGTATGGGACACTTGTGTATACATGGGTGATTTTGCATGTTATATACACTCACACTTCCATTGTACACTAACTACACTACCCTGGTTGACAAATATCAATTACTACATAAATTAAAATAAAATAATAATTTTAACACTGCTTTCCCATGTAAAAATAAAGTGCCTGCATTGGTATTCAAACCATGAATGCCTGCATGCAAAGCCAGGACTCTAACCACTACACTATCTCAGGATTAGGAGTTCAGCTATATATTTTTATTTATCTCCTATGGGATGTTTAAGCAATGCTGAGCAGAGGACCATAATGTGCACACCTGCTCAGCTATGCTTAAACATACCTGACAATGGAAAAAATAAAATTAAAATTAATCAGCCCACTTTATTTACATTTCTGTACTCCTTGTCAGTCACAGTAAGGGAACTTGTAAGGGGACACATAGGGACAGATTTTAATTATTGCTCTTACACACTTACAAAGTGTGATTGTGGTTTTCTAGATAATAATTGGCAAATTGCTCGATGTTTAAGTCAGAACATACTGACAGACACTTGGGTTTTAGACATCATACCCTTTAGGAAATCTGTGCTAATGCAAACCTTTTATTCTAACAACTTTCCATTTGTAAGTACAATATTTAAAAAAGTCCCTATTTTTGGGCCTTGGTCCCCCATAATTTATGGCTTTGTACAGCTTTCTTGCACTAGGAGGTTGAGAGGTATGTGAGGTAGGCATCTGGGCATTCTGCAGAAACCTATAAAGTGGAGGGGTATGGTGGTACGGCACTTTCACACTGACAGACACTTGGGTTTCAGACTTCATACCCGTCAGGGAAATCTGTGCTAATGCAAACCTTTTATTTTATCAACTTTCCATATTTGTAAGTGCAATATTTAATGTGTCCCTATTTTTGGGCCTTGGTCCCCCCATTATTAATGGCTTTGTACAGTTTTCTTGCACTAAGAGGTTGAGAGGTATGTGAGGCAGGCATCTGGGCATTCTGCGGAAACCTGTACAGTTGAGGGGAATGGCCATACAGCACTTTTACAATGCAGGAGGTGTGTGACAGAACCTGTCACACACACTCTACATTGATTTATTGCTTCCCTCTCCATTTCAGTATTTGTTGACACTGTTTTACTAATTTTATTTGATTTCAGTGTCTGCGGACACTGAAATACTTTTAAAAAGTGCTGTACAGCACTTTCTGAGTGCAGGGGGCATGTTAGATGTGCATGCACTACTTAAACATGCCCCCTGCACTCAGTAGTGTTTGTGTCCATTTAGCCTTAGCAGTAGCGCACCTTCATGAATATGCAAGGTGCGCTGCTCTTAAAGCTAAGGGTAAACGGACACGGTTCACTCAATGCAGGAATAGCATTATTCCTGCATGGAGTTTATCGAATCCAGGGGCTCATTTTCTTGAGTAAAGTATGAACTAGCTAACACAGAGAACATTTTGAGATTTAATCTATTAATATCAGAATGCAGTAAATGGGTCTCTTGTAGGAAAATAATCTGGGAGTTAAATGTTTTTAAGTATCTATATAGGTTTCCCCTCTTACAGTTGTTGTTTAGACTATTAATATTCAGTGATATACAGATTAAACTTGTCATTAAATAAATCAATAATCCTAAATCTTCTTATCATGAAGTTGATACACAGAATAGATTTTATAATCATTTATCTATTTGTTAGTAACTTAAAAGTGATTTTGTAAATATGAATGAAACTTTTATGTATAAGGATTATAATACATATTTTTGTAGACAGCCTTAAACTCGAACTAATTCTTAATAACTGTAAAAAAAAAAAAAAACATTACTCTAACTCTTCTATCCCACCTGGAGTCTAAAACTCCTTGCTCTGATAGTAGTACTATCCAAGCAATAACTTCCATTCCACTATTACAAAGAAAAATTAAAAAGTCCTAGCATCACTCTACTACTGCTTTAATAATTGTTCCCTTTATAAAGTTTACACATTAATAAAAACTTAATGATGTTTCACTCACTCTTTATATCATAATATAGTAAGTTTGAAGGAATTCGCTTTTTTCTTTCTTTTTCTTTCCATTTCCTTTTTTAAGCATCAAGTTGTTCACACATATCAATAGTTCAAAAAAATTAGCAAACAGGGATTATATTTACATTTGTAACATTCTGAGAAGACATTAATTTATTTATCAGTTTCTATGAATTCTCAAAAAAGGGTATTACATTCCTATCTTTTACTACGACACTTGTCAGAGTGTTACTCCAGTTTCAAACAGAAACAAAATCTACAATGTTTATATACAGCTTATATAGACTTGCCATTTATTATGACTATCAGGATTTGAAGTGTGCTCAGCAGCTTGTATTATTATTATTTGTTAAGGTTTAGATGAGAAGAAAAAACAAAAAGAAAGAAAAAAATATATACATATGTATCTATACAGCATTCAGACTTTTCCATAGTACCCAATTATGTAAGAAAATTGTAATAAGATTCTTAAAATATCAAATGCCTTAGTAAGTCTACATTCACTTATATATAATTCAAAGTTTTTAATTGCTGTTTATGCTTTCTAGAGCAAAGGTTTACAAAGTTAGGTCTGAGTGTGCAATATATCTGCCAGCAGCAATAACCTCCAGTACATATGATATTATATAATAGTGTAGTATTAGGAGGCACATTCAATACCATAAATTCAGTACAAAATTGACTGTTTGAGTACTATCTGCAGACCTATGAGGTTACAGATACATTTCTTGTTTATAAGCTTCTAATGTGTTTTTTCCTTTCCCTGTTTTTATTTTATATTATCATATACACACCTAGTCACTTAATCCACCAAAACTTAACTTCCCAATACTCTGTTACATATATGCATCATATCATAAGCAAAATACAACATCAGTTACTACATCAGACATGCAACTGGATCTGAAACATTTATAACTTGCCTATGTTTTAAGGCTGTCACTCTGGAACCTCATTTGCTGAATTAACATCAAATCTTCAAACACACCAACTGATCTTATTTTTATGTCTGTGATGGGGTCTTATGTGATCACCTTCAGAAGAAGAGTAGCTGTAAAAAAAAAATCCTGGCACCAGAGTTGTGAGCTTCAAAAATAAATCTAACCAAGTGTGTAGGGTATCTAGACTGTGGTTTGAAAACAAAGATGAATGTGTTACATTTTATTCCTAAATCTAAAAAACTTGGCATTGCAGTGGACCTTATAGTGTATCATATAATTTCTTATTCTTTTCATTGAGTTTCGCAGGGGGGGTTCTAATGCTTCTGGCACTATTCTAAGTAAAATAATATTACCATTTTCCTTTCTATTCATTTTCTACTTGTTTCTTTGTTTTCTTTCCTTTCCCTTTCTTTCTAAATGAGCTGTTGCTGTGAATTAAGGTGATCGTGATGAACCACTCATAGCATATAATCTTATGAAGTATCCGTTACTAGGATATCGCAGTGTTTCCAGTTCGAAGATCATATCTGAACGACTGTTGCCTTGTGTGCTATAACTATGAAGATTTACTTGTGAGGATTAACTGTTTGTCCTTGCAACTATGCGGGAACGCAATTTTTATCAGCTGCAAAAGGTAGAAGATTCTTTATAATATCTCACGCTCTTGTTTTTAAAGAACAACAACTGAAAAAAGCTCCATAATGAACAAAAGAGCTCTGAGAAAGCTCGTACTACAACAGTGTGTCTCACCTTATCTTTCACCCTTATAATCCTCTCCCATACCATATGTAACAATACATTGTATAGCTTAACATCTAAAAAAGGCAATTTACTTGTAGGCAGCACCTCAATCATATTCTATTGAAACGGCAGTGCGGTTTCATTACATACAGAACCAATTTGGCATAACTACACCAACTTTCAGCATTATTGTCAATCCACAGATGTGTCAGCTACACAAATGGCAACTACTCAAGTGTACCAGCCTTTGATAGCAATTTAGTCGAAAACAAAGCATTTACTGCATTTTTTTCTGTCTGTCTGCAAAAAAAAAAAAAAAAAAAATACTTCTCCTTTCCTAAACTTTCCTAGCTAGTTGTTCCAGTGATCAGATTTTGCTGATCCCTGGGCTTTGTATTTGGTTTCTGTGTTCCTCCATTTTCTTGTGTGGCCAGAGGTAGTTTCTTTACTCACCAGTGGGAGTGGGGAGTACTGAGCTGCTTGTTTGTCCTCAGAGGAGTGGTTAGAAGCAGCAACTAGTAATTTGTTGGCCATTTTGGGTCATTTCCTGTTTTTCCAGCCCCCTGCTATAAAGCACGCTTTGGCAGGCTTTTCTGGCATTAGAGAACTTGGCATAGCTCCTCGTGGTCCCCTGCAGAGTTCCTAAGCCAGCAGAGAGCAGAAAAAGCAACTTTCTTGATCATAAGTATTTTTTAACTTTTTAGTTTGCATTTTTCGATCTTTTGAGCTTTTCGACTACTGTTTGTGCCTATATTACTGTTTTATTACCTTATTTTCCTGTTTTTGTGAGCTTAAATTGTTGATTGCACTTGTGGGCTAAAGTATTGCTTAAAAGTAACAAACAGGCTAATACACTCAAGTGTACCAGCCTTTGATAGCAATTTAGTCGAAAACAAAGCATTTACTGCATTTTTCTGTCTGTCTGCAAAAAAAAAAAAAAAAAAATACTTCTCCTTTCCTAAACTTTCCTAGCTAGTTGTTCCAGTGATCAGATTTTGCTGATCCCTGGGCTTTGTATTTGGTTTCTGTGTTCCTCCATTTTCTTGTGTGGCCAGAGGTAGTTTCTTTACTCACCAGTGGGAGTGGGGAGTACTGAGCTGCTTGTTTGTCCTCAGAGGAGTGGTTAGAAGCAGCAACTAGTAATTCGTTGGCCATTTTGGGTCATTTCCTGTTTTTCCAGCCCCTGCTATAAAGCACGCTTTGGCGGGCTTTTCTGGCATTAGAGAACTTGGCATAGCTCCTCGTGGTCCCCTGCAGAGTTCCTAAGCCAGCAGAGAGCAGAAAAAGCAACTTTCTTGATCATAAGTATTTTTTAAACTTTTTAGTTTGCATTTTTCGATCTTTTGAGCTTTTCGACTACTGTTTGTGCCTGTATTACTGTTTTATTACCTTATTTTCCTGTTTTTGTGAGCTTAAATTGTTGATTGCACTTGTGGGCTAAAGTATTGCTTAAAAGTAACAAACAGGCTAATACACTCAAGTGTACCAGCCTTTGATAGCAATTTAGTCGAAAACAAAGCATTTACTGCATTTTTTTCTGTCTGTCTGCAAAAAAAAACAAAAAAATACTTCTCCTTTCCTAAACTTTCCTAGCTAGTTGTTCCAGTGATCAGATTTTGCTGATCCCTGGGCTTTGTATTTGGTTTCTGTGTTCCTCCATTTTCTTGTGTGGCCAGAGGTAGTTTCTTTACTCACCAGTGGGAGTGGGGAGTACTGAGCTGCTTGTTTGTCCTCAGAGGAGTGGTTAGAAGCAGCAACTAGTAATTTGTTGGCCATTTTGGGTCATTTCCTGTTTTTTCCAGCCCCCTGCTATAAAGCACGCTTTGGTGGGCTTTTCTGGCATTAGAGAACTTGGCATAGCTCCTCGTGGTCCCCTGCAGAGTTCCTAAGCCAGCAGAGAGCAGAAAAAGCAACTTTCTTGATCATAAGTATTTTTTAAACTTTTAGTTTGCATTTTTCGATCTTTTAAGCTTTTCGACTACTGTTTGTGCCTATATTACTGTTTTATTACCTTATTTTCCTGTTTTTGTGAGCTTAAATTGTTGATTGCACTTGTGGGCTAAAGTATTGCTTAAAAGTAACAAACAGGCTAATACACTCAAGTGTACCAGCCTTTGATAGCAATTTAGTCGAAAACAAAGCATTTACTGCATTTTTTTCTGTCTGTCTGCAAAAAAAACAAAAAAAAAAACAAAAAAAATACTTCTCCTTTCCTAAACTTTCCTAGCTAGTTGTTCCAGTGATCAGATTTTGCTGATCCCTGGGCTTTGTATTTGGTTTCTGTGTTCCTCCATTTTCTTGTGTGGCCAGAGGTAGTTTCTTTACTCACCAGTGGGAGTGGGGGTACTGAGCTGCTTGTTTGTCCTCAGAGGAGTGGTTAGAAGCAGCAACTAGTAATTCGTTGGCCATTTTGGGTCATTTCCTGTTTTTTCCAGCCCCCTGCTATAAAGCACACTTTGGCAGGCTTTTCTGGCATTAGAGAACTTGGCATAGCTCCTCGTGGTCCCCTGCAGAGTTCCTAAGCCAGCAGAGAGCAGAAAAAGCAACTTTCTTGATCATAAGTATTTTTTAAACTTTTTAGTTTGCATTTTTCGATCTTTTGAGCTTTTCGACTACTGTTTGTGCCTATATTACTGTTTTATTACCTTATTTTCCTGTTTTTGTGAGCTTAAATTGTTGATTGCACTTGTGGGCTAAAGTATTGCTTAAAGTAACAAACAGGCTAATACACTCAAGTGTACCAGCCTTTGATAGCAATTTAGTCGAAAACAAAGCATTTACTGCATTTTTCTGTCTGTCTGCAAAAAAAACAAATAAAAAAAATACTTCTCTTTTCCTGAATTTTCCTAGTTAGTTGTTCCAGTGATCAGATTTTGCTGATCCCTGGGCTTTGTATTTGGTTTCTGTGTTCCTCCATTTTCTTGTGTGGCCAGAGGTAGTTTCTTTACTCACCAGTGGGATTGGGGAGTACTGAGCTGCTTGTTTGTCCTCAGAGGAGTGGTTAGAAGCAGCAACTAGTAATTCGTTGGCCATTTTGGGTCATTTCCTGTTATTTCCAGCCTCCTGCTATAAAGCACGCTTTGGCGGGCTTTTCTGGCATTAGAGAACTTGGCATAGCTCCTCGTGGTCCCCTGCAGAGTTCCTAAGCCAGCAGAGAGCAGAAAAAGCAACTTTCTTGATCATAAGTACTTTTTAAACTTTTTAGTTTGCATTTTTCGATCTTTTGAGCTTTTCGACTACTGTTTGTGCCTATATTGCTGTTTTATTACCTTATTTTCCTGTTTTTGTGAGCTTAAATTGTTGATTGCACTTGTGGGCTAAAGTATTGCTTAAAAGTAACAAACAGGCTAATACACTCAAGTGTACCAGCCTTTGATAGCAATTTAGTCGAAAACAAAGCATTTACTGCATTTTTTTCTGTCTGTCTGCAAAAAAAAAAAAAACAAAAAAATACTTCTCCTTTCCTAAACTTTCCTAGCTAGTTGTTCCAGTGATCAGATTTTGCTGATCCCTGGGCTTTGTATTTGATTTCTGTGTTCCTCCATTTTCTTGTGTGGCCAGAGGTAGTTTCTTTACTCACCAGTGGGAGTGGGGAGTACTGAGCTGCTTGTTTGTCCTCAGAGGAGTGGTTAGAAGCAGCAACTAGTAATTCGTTGGCCATTTTGGGTGATTTCCTGTTTTTCCAGCCCCTGCTATAAAGCACGCGTTAAGCGTGCTTTTCGATTTAGTCTTGAGCTGCTATCGTTGCACACTAGGGCAGCGCCGGTTAATCAGATTTAAACTATTAGGGCTACCTAAAGTCCACTCTTCAAATTTTCCCTTAAAACTACCTTCCTCAAAGTATACTACTGTTCTATTTAGTGTATCCTACAACTATAAATTATCTCTACTTGACTCCCAAGTAGACTATTCTCTATCTGTATAGCCAAGCACTTGCTCCTACAGTACTTATCACCTCGATACAGCACTCTTGTTATAGAAAGTACCCAAAAAAGCAAACCCCGTTTCTCGGTCACCCACATCCCCCAAAACCTTTTCTTTAAGTTTTTCTGTCTATTCCCTCTAGCATGTCGTGGGATCAGTTGCTAATGTCCTCTCCTGCTCAGCTGGTGAACCTGGGAATATTGAGGCAATGTTACAATTGCCTCATGTACACAGACAATCCTCTCCTCCTCCCACAAAATACAAATACATGCGAGAGATGCAACTATACGGCCAAACTGGAGGCTGAGCTCTCTCAACTTAGGACTGGCAAGACCAGACAGGAGGAGAAGGTAACCACACACACTATAGACCCAGTCTCACATAATACCATCACAACCTCAAATCATACACATAAACACACAAAGACATACTCGAAGGCTCTGATCAAAAATCTACCAAAACAGCAGAGGCCACCAAAGCAGACACCCAAACAACTACCACCTCAGAACACAACACCTGCAACACATAGACCACACAGTCAGAGTGTCAAGCAGTCACAGCCCTTAAGGCCAAACACAATGCCAGACACACTAGTCATTGGTGACTCCATAGTCAGACACACTGACATCCCGCTCACCAGACTGAGTAAGGAGAAGGTCACAGTAAGCTGCCTGTCGGGTGCTAGAATCCGCCACATAACGCATGCACTCAGGTCTCTCAACAGCAGGTACAAGTACAACTCAATCATTGTCCACGCTGGTGTTAACGACCTGAGACGTACCTCCTTGGACTACATGAAAAGGGACATAGAGGAGCTCTCTGATTATGTAGCCCAAGCAGGTATGACAATGACCTTGAGCAGTATCCTACCTTCACCAAGAATGATGCCACAATACAGAGACAAGATGATCAGCTTTAACAATTGGCTTAAACTCTGGTGTCATTCAAAGGGGATCCAATGTCTGTCTGCCTGGGATGACATGCTGGACAAGCCACGCTGCTTTGCAAGGGACGGCTTGCACTTGTCACCCTGGGATTCGGATTTTGCAAAGGCTCTTGCCACCCCATAGTGCCTTTTTAGGCAAGGCTCAAATTCTAAACCTACCACCCTAGAACACAACAAAGAAAAAAAACTAAGGGTAATGCTGCTCAATGCCAGAAGTCTCAATCTCAAGATGCATGCACTCGAGGCCCTTCTCAGTATGGAGAACATCGATGTCTGTGCTGTGACAGAAACCTGGTTCAAGGCTCCTGAGCGCACCCCAGCCCTATCAGCTTCTACCTCATATCATGCGTTCGCCCCAAAACCCGGACAATACCAAGAAAGGTGGAGGGTATCCATATTCATCAAGGACACCCACACCTCAAGATTGGTGGCAACGCGATGCATCGGAAACCATCCAGGTGCAATTAACCATAGGCAAGACTGCTCTGCAATTTGTAGCATGTTACAGGCCACCCGCACAAACTCAGGAACCTCATATGGCCTTCCTGAAAACACTGGAGGGGATAAATGTATCTCCGAACACCATCATACTAGGTGACTTCAACTACCCTAATATAGACTGGGAACACTACTCAAGCCCAAACACCCTAGCCCAAAAGTTCCTGGAATTCATAAACTTAAATGCCATGGAACAACTAGTCACCATCCCCACAAGAGGAGAAAACATACTTGATCTCATCATCACGAACATGGGAGCACAATGTTCAATGCCAGAAGTATACCCCTCACTGGTGAGATCAGATCACAAACTAATCTCGCTGGAGGTCCTCATCCCGCCCCCACCCGAAATGAAAAAGACCACAGTAAAGAACTTCTCGAAAGCCGACTTCACAGTTCTAAAGACTAGTGTGGTCTCCTTTAAGGCCCCTGAGCTGGCGGTAAACATTACTCAAACCGCTGAATCACTTACAAATGCCTTCTACCAGGACCTGCAGGGCTGCATGGATCAGGCAATCCCAAGCAAAACAAAGACTCTTTGTACCAAAGGCAAGCGTCCAGTCTTTTGGATCACAGCCATAAACAAACTCTACAACAAAAGGAGAAAGCTACTACAAGATAGAGCAAAATCCTTAAAAGGTAAGACACCGCTGATCACTATAAGTAAAAAGCTAAGAGCTCTCATAAAAACATCCAAAGCTAATTTTGAGAAAAAAATAGCTAAGGACTCTAAAGACAACCATAAGGCATTCTTTAGCTATGTCAGAAACCTAGGAGGAAACTCCCAGATATGCTCAGAATTAGTTCAAAATGATGTGAAGATTACTGATCCTACAGACATTGCCAACATACTGGCTGACAGGTTCAGTGCAAACTTCTCCCCCCCCCCTAAAGGAGAGATATCTATACCAAATGATTGTAGCCCCCCAAACATCTCTAATGCCCAGGTGAGAACTGCTCTCTCCAAGGCAAAGAACACAGCATCCATGGGACCTGATGGTGTCCCCGGCTGTGTGCTCCATGAACTCAATGAGGAATTAAACCCACAGTTAGGACAGCTGTTTAATCTTAGTCTCACCTCCGGATCGTGCAGGAGTGGCGCTGGCGACTGTGGTCCCACTCCACAAAGGCGGTGCCTCCACTGACCCTGGAAATTACCGTCCCATTAGCATGACAAGCCTTATCTGCAAAGCCATGGAGAGGATCATAATGGATCTCATAAATAAAGACATAGGGAATTTGCAGACCTTGGATCCAACCCAGTTTGGCTTTGTCAAAGGCAGATCATGCCTTTTAAACTTGGTTGACTTTTTCGAAACAGTCACCATGGCCATTGACGAGGGTAAGGCAGTCCATACAGCCTACCTAGACCTGGCGAAGGCTTTCGATACAATACCCCACTCGGGTATTATTGAAAAACTCATCAACTTAAATGTAAACCCATACATTACAAGATGGGTTGCAAACTGGCTGAGTGACAGAACCCACAGGGTCAGAGTTGCTGGCGCCATGTCAGACTCGAAGCCTGTCACAAGTGGTGTCCCACAGGGCTCAGTCCTGGGCCCACTCTTGTTTGGCATCTACTTTTCTGAAGTTCAAGCAACCACAGGAGGGTTATGGCTGACAAAGTTTGCAGATGACTGCAAACTGGGCGCCGTAGTTGAAAACACATCCGACACAGATATCCTTCAGAAGGGTCTCACAGAAACGGATAACTGGTGCCAGAGCCATGGCCTAAAGTTAAATGCCAAGAAATGCATAGTCATACCCTTCGGGAAAAATAAGGTTACCCTAGCTACCATACAGGTGGCAATCCCTGATCACAGAAGAAGTTATCAGGGACCTGGGAACCCAGGTTGACAGTAGCCTTTCATTCGACACTCATATTGCTAAAGTAGTTAGGAAGACCTTCTACATTGCCCACCTTATCATGAAGGGATTCACATCTAGATCAAGGGAAGTCATAGTCTCCCTATACTCATCACTCATCAGACCAATGATCGAGTACAATGCCCCATTCGAATGTATCTGACTCGACACTTGCAGCAGCTGGAGAGGCCACAAAAGTTCCTCACCAAAAGGATAAAGGGTCTCAAAAATCTGTCTTATGCTGCCCGACTGAAAGAACTCCAGCTATATTCAGTTGCTTACCGCTTGCTCAGAGGTGACCTATGCCTGACATACAAGGCCATGTCAAACCCAGAGTTGATGAACATGCTTCATCTCAAAAATCTAGATCCCTCAGAGCCACAAGGGCGGAGACTTAAACCTCGACACGGTTATTAATAGGACGTGCTGGAGGGATAGATTCATCACCCAAAGACTCCCTATGCTATGGAACAAAATCCCGGTTTATGTGAGGCAGAGCACCTCGCTGGCCTTGTTCAAGAGGAATCTTGACCAATGGATGGGAGACCGCAGATACACCCCAGGGGTTACCTCAGTGTCACTGCTCGACAGAGGCACAGTAAAATAATGGGCATAGTTTCTCCAAACTAAAGGGGTGGCGTAAGCCACAAAACTATGGGCTAGGCTTATAAATGCCCTCGGGCAGATAGCCTAGTATGAACCTATGAACCTATGAACCTATAATTAACTCAAGTTGCCATAAGGAATTAATTATTTCTAATAATATTTACAATTTAAACAATGACATTTACATTATTTACATGTATGGGAAAAGGGTTAATCAACACAAATGAGAAGTGATGTACCTACCATAACGTTCCATGTTAGTTGTCTTCTTCTCACCTTCTTTCTTGCTGTATGGGTTCGGAGCCGACCCTCGGCTCCAACTCAGCCTATACTAAAGCTCGAGAGCTATTTATACCGGCTCGAGGCTACCCTATGTCCCACAATGCTAGGCGCTAACTACCCAGATCTCGTTTGATAGCTGAAACCATAGCAGTTCTGCTCTCCAACAAAAGGAGGAGAGGAAACCTCACTCAAAAGTCACCTAGACCTATAGCTACCTGAAGGGATAGCCTAGGGGGAAAAACTGAGGCAAGAAGAAGATCCCCAAGGATCCTTAGTTCTGTCCAGGCTAGGGGGATGGGGGGTGGGACGCAAGAAAGAAGGCAAGAAGAAGACAACTAACATGGAACGTTATGGTAGGTACATAACTTCTCAATGTTAAGTTGTCAATCTCGCCTTCATTCTTGCTGGATGGGACCGCGTCCCTAGCACCTTCACCCTGGGTGGCTCATTGGAACAGACTCTTGAGAACGGTGGAACCAAAATTAGCCCGGCTTCGAGAGGCCATGTCTAATTTGTAATGAGAGATAAAGGTATGAGGAGAGGCCCAAGTGGCTGCCGCACAAATGGAATCTATTGGTAATCTAGCCTGAAAAGCTATTGAGGTGGCTAATGCTCTGGTTGAGTGAGCCCTGGGCCTTGATGGCAGTTTTTGGCATCTGAGCTGATAGATGAAAGTAATCACAGATGCTAGCCATCTAGAAAAGGTTACTTTGGAAACTGGAAGGCCTTTCTTCCCAGCCGCATAAGATAGGAAGAACTGCTCAGATTTCCTAGCTTGCTTGGTTCTATCCAGATAGTAACGGAGTTGACAATGAACGTCCAGAAAAATGCAGCTTTTGTTCCGCTCTGTTGGAGTAGTTGGGGAAGAAAACTGGAAGATCGATAGTCTGGTTTAGGTTTGCCTCAGAAGAAACCTTGGGTAAAAAGGATGGATTAGTCCTGAGGGACACTCTGTCTTTATGGAAAACTAGATAAGGTGGATGAATGCAAAGGGCCTGAAGTTCTGATACTCTTCTCGCAGATGTTATGGCGACCAGAAAAAGAGTTTTCCAAGATAACAATTTCAAGGAGCAGGAAGCCGCAGGTTCAAAGGGGGGAAGAATCAAGGAGGTTAGAACCAAATTTAAGTCCCACTGTGGTGGGGGGTCCCTGATTGGGGGCTTAAGCAAAAAGATACCTTTAAGAAAGGTTTTACAAAGCCTATGGGACATGATACTGGAGTCCAAAAAGCCTGCATGAAAGTTTGAAATAGCCGGTAACTGTACTCTGATGGTGGAGGAAGAAGACCCTGAGTGAAACAATTCGGCTAGGAAGTCTAGGACTGATTGGATAGGGGCAGTAAAAGGATCTATATTTCTAGCTCCTGCCCAGAAGGAAAAACGCTTCCACTTGCTGGCATAAATCCTCCTGGTGGATGATTTTAGGGAGGCTATAAGTATGTCACACACAGAATGGGAAATAAGGGGAAGCCTGGCTAGGGTTGGAATTGGAGCAACCAAGCTGTGAGGTTGAGAGATTGGAGGGAGTGGTGCAGCTGTCCCAACTGATGGGTCAAGAGATCTGGCACTGGGTCCAGATGCCAGGGCTGCCCCAAGAGGTAATGATGCAGGAACGGAAACCATATCTGATGAGGCCAGTAAGGAGCAATGAGGATCATGGTGGCTCTCACTGTGGTAGCTTTCTGAATCAATTGAGTGATTAATGGAAAAGGGGGAAAGGCATACAGAAGTCCCCGGAGCCAATCGTGGACTAGAGCGTCTCTGGGGGTTGGCCGAGAAGAGGGGAGAGAGTGAAGAAGTCGTGGCACTTGCTGTTTTGAGGTGTTGCAAAAAGGTAGCAGCAAGGTTGACCCCATCTCTGAAAAATTTCTTCCACTACACTTCTCAAACAAGCAGTAGTGGAAGAAATTTTTCAGAAAATTTGTCCGTAGTGTGGTACATCAACAAGCAGGGTGGAACCAAGTCCTATCCCTTATGTCGAGAGGCTCTCAGACTTTGGCAGTGGGCGATCTCCTCTCAGCAGTTTCTGATAGCAATGCACATCCCCGGGAAGTCCAACATCATAGCGGGCAGGTTGAGCAGAGCCATTCTCATGCCACACTAGGCAGACTTTTCGAAATTTATGGAGATACCTAGCCCTTTGCAAGTATGAATGGTGTAATCTCTAGAGAGGAGAAGTTGATGCCTGGTGGTGGCAGTGAGGACAATATAAAAAATATAATATATACAAAAATCATAAATTATCATACTGTCGTTTCACTAACACAGGTTTTATGCTAATGGCATTATTAAGGCCAGGGAATACATCAGCTTGCAGTCTTATTATCCAATGTAATTCCCTGATTTCCAAAGCATTATTAATGTCACCACCCCTTAGACCCAAATCTACTATATCAATACATCTAAACTTAAATTTATGTGTTGTTTTTTCTTTAATGTGTCTATATAGGGCATTAGTTTCAATTTTTCTATTAATTTCTGATCTATGTTCAATCATACGATCTTTAAGTCTTCTGGTTGTTTTGCCTACATAAAATTTTTCACAACTATCACAAGTAGCAAGATATACCAGTTGACATGTGTTACAAGTAGCCCTACATTTAAAGATATAGTTGATATTGCTTATTGGGTGTCTAAAGGGTTCATTTGATTGTATAATGTCTTCACAACAGCTACAATTATAACATTTATACGTCCCTAATTTAACTTGTGATACATGAGATTGTTTGCAAAAGTCCTTATAACACAGAATATTTTTTAATGATTGTTGATTTCTATAGGCAAAGCTGGGTTTGGGTCCCACTATTTGCTCAATTTCAGGCATCGCCATTAGTATTGGCCAGTTTTTTTCTATAATTGTACAGATCATATGACTATATCCATTATATGTAGTTACGTACCTGACCTTATCATTTCTTAATCTTTTATGTACTTCTGGCTGAGGTGGTCCTCCATCAATTATAGAATTAAATATTGGTCCATATTCATGCTCTCTACCTTTATTTACTTCATCAATGCATTTCTCTATCATAACATCCGAATATCCTCCATTCTTAAATTCCTGTTTCATCTCTTGTATCTCTTTTTTATATAAATCATTCTCCGTTGTTAACCTACTTACTCTTATTAATTGAGATTTCACTATACCCCTATATATATGTGTTGGGTGCATACTACTTCTCTTCAGATATCATCACTTGTACTTCTTTTTTATGTATCTTAGTCTCAAGCTTTTGTTCTTTCATATAAATCTGTACATCTAAATATGTTATATTATTACTAGAATGATTCATCTTGAATTTAAAGAATGGTGTAGTACTGTTCAAGTAAGTTAAATAACTATTCAATTCATATTCAGTCCCTTCCCAAATAAAAAAACAGTCATCAACAAATCTTGTATAACATTTTACATACTTATTTAGATCATTCAAATCATTTAATACATAGTTCTTTTCCCAAAAATATAGGACCACATTCAAGGTATTAGCCACTGATGTGCCCATGGCCACCCCTGTAAGTTGTTTATATGGTACACCATCAAATATAAATATATTTTTAGTTAATACTAGATCAAGAAGTGAACATAAATTTTCAATTTCATTAGGTTGAACCACTGAGTACATCAGAAGTAACGTCCTTACAGCTTCCACACCATAATCTATTGGTATTACTGTAAATGACGACTCAACGTCTAGTGTTACAAATATATTATTCTGCTTTGCATTGATGTACCATTCACTCAATTTATGCAAAAAATGTGTAGTATCCTTTATAACACTAGTACAGTGCGGCAATAATTTGGATAATTCTTTTTGTAAATACTTTGAGATAGATTCTGTCACCCACCCTTTTCCTGAGACTATGGGTCTCAGTGGAGGGTGGGAAAGTGACTTATGTATCTTTGGTATACCATATATTTGTGGTATCCTAGGACATGGGATTGAAAAATAGTTAAAGAGCTCTAGTGTAATTTGTTCATTTAACTGCATATCATATATCTGCATATTTACCTGCTGTATTTGATTTTTAACATCTATAAAAGAAATTCTTTGAAATGTTTTTTCATCAGAAAGAAATGCATTAAATTCATTCATATAATATGTACGTTCCATTATAACAGTTGCCCCACCCTTATCAGCCTGCTTAATAATAATCTCATCATTGTTCTTCACAGAAATCAATGCTTTATATTCATTATATGTCAAGTTATATTTCCTTTCATTCCTGTAAGTGCACATCGCCCTTAGTTCCACTTCCACTATATTCATAAAAGCTATTAATACTGGTGATAATTGTGGAACAAATGTACTTAATTTTTTATAACAGTTTTTATTATTGTTAGAATTAGGAAACAAAAGCTTTAACATTAGACTTCTAACGAACAGCTTCAAATCTACTAACATATTAACCAAGTTGTCCGTATTAAATGGAATAAACTTTAGTCCATTGTTCAGCAGATTATAATAATCATCAGAAAAATTTATCCTTGTTAAATTCACAGTACCTTTAACAAAAATAGAACTTATAGCAGTCATCTTCGCGGTGTTTTGTTCATCTTTCTCGGGCTGTCGTTCTTCCTCTTCGCCCCCTGCAACGACTGCTGCGTTGTTCTCTGCATTGGACTTCTTTCTGCCCTTCCTTTGTGTAATGGAATTTTCTCCGGACAGCTCAAACGGAATGGCAAAAAAGACGAGATATCCGTTTGTTTCTTCTTGTGTATTTCCTGTTGTTGAAGTATCGTACTTGTGGAGTTTCTCGCTATCGGATCTTTACCAGATGCCGCCATTGCTGTTTCCCCTGTTCCTCGCAAGTCTGCATGACGTTGAGGCGTCGATTGCACGTCTTGTTGTAGTTCTTTCTGTTGATTGGTCAGTTGTTCATCAGATGTAGAGGGAGTTTCAAATGTGTCCAATCTATCCAGCAATTGAGTTTTTTTCATGCTGTTGCCTTCCGATTCACGAAGTGAATTACTGTATGTACTGGGGCGCTTGAATTCTGTTTTCGGCCAAGAAAAAATGTGGCCATTTTTATAATCATCAATGTCCCGTAGTAATTTACGCTTTTTTTGTGCCTCAAGTTTGTTATCAAGCAAGCGTATTTTTTCCAGTAATATTTGATAATTATCATTCTCAATGTCCCCCTTTAAGATTTCTAAGATTTTTGTTTCAATTACTGTTATTTCATCCAGTAGTGAGAGTTCAACACTCTCAAAAAATTCATTCATTAAGCGCATGTAGTTAGCGCTTAATTCTAAATTTAATTGTTGCCATTTCGTTAGTAAATCCTCATACGTATTGCCATAGGACGGCATTTTAAGCACCCGGAGACCCCGAGGTGCTATGCCCAGTTCTAGATACGCCGTGAAGCTGAATTTCTGCCATTGTAATTGTTTATATGTAGTTACCTTCTTTTCAAAAGCATTTAGCAGCTTATGCAATTCATTTAATTCATTTTCAGAAGTCAAATTAATAGATTTTACCGGTTGCTTTTGAAGCTGTAGCAATGGATTATTTGATTTAGTCAATAGCCGCTTAATGGTAGATGCCATTTCGTTTTCAGTAGATGTTCACTTTTTGAATTACCACCAAGTAGCGAGGTTAAGCAATTCAGTATAAATAATGTAGCACAAACAAAGCTGGTATAATCACCTCCTACGGGCGTCAACTGCAATGAAGTATTCTTCTCACAGAACAGTAGTAGAAATCAGAGTTCAGAGCTTTGCACAACCATAAGACACAAATATCACAAGAACGCCAACTTTAATACATGAAGCTTTCGGGTGTTCTACCCTTCATCAGCATATACACAAATACTTTAGCAACATTTATATAGAGGTCTAGTTAATGTCACATGTTTATACCAGCCACTAAAAACACATAATAAAACTTCCATATTATTATTCTGTTTAAAATACATTAAACATTATATTCTACATTAAAAACGCATCAAAATCCATATAGACCCTGAAACTAATATAAAAAATATAATATATACAAAAATCATAAATTATCATACTGTCGTTTCACTAACACAGGTTTTATGCTAGGGCTACTTGTAACACATGTCAACTGGTATATCTTGCTACTTGTGATAGTTGTGAAAAATTTTATGTAGGCAAAACAACCAGAAGACTTAAAGATCGTATGATTGAACATAGATCAGAAATTAATAGAAAAATTGAAACTAATGCCCTATATAGACACATTAAAGAAAAAACAACACATAAATTTAAGTTTAGATGTATTGATATAGTAGATTTGGGTCTAAGGGGTGGTGACATTAATAATGCTTTGGAAATCAGGGAATTACATTGGATAATAAGACTGCAAGCTGATGTATTCCCTGGCCTTAATAATGCCATTAGCATAAAACCTGTGTTAGTGAAACGACAGTATGATAATTTATGATTTTTGTATATATTATATTTTTTATATTAGTTTCAGGGTCTATATGGATTTTGATGCGTTTTTAATGTAGAATATAATGTTTAATGTATTTTAAACAGAATAATAATATGGAAGTTTTATTATGTGTTTTTAGTGGCTGGTATAAACATGTGACATTAACTAGACCTCTATATAAATGTTGCTAAAGTATTTGTGTATATGCTGATGAAGGGTAGAACACCCGAAAGCTTCATGTATTAAAGTTGGCGTTCTTGTGATATTTGTGTCTTATGGTTGTGCAAAGCTCTGAACTCTGATTTCTACTACTGTTCGGTGGCAGTGAGGAGCCAGTCATCTAGGTATGGAAACACCTGGAATCCTTGACGCCTCAGATGAGCCGTAACTGCTGCCATGCATTTGGTGAACACTCGGGGGGCTGTAGTGAGACCAAAGGGCAGGGTTCTGAACTGATAATGACTGACTCCCAGCCAGAAGTAGAGAAGCCTCCTGGAGTGCCTGTGCATCTTAATGTGGTAGTACGCATCCTGAAGGTCTACTGAGCACATCCAATCATCCTGACCCAGAAAGGGTAGAATGGACTGTAGCGTGACCATTCAGAACTTCGTTCTTCTTACAGACCTGTTTAGTCTGCTGAGATCCAATATGGATCCCCAGTCCCCTGTCTTTTTTGATACCAAAAAGAACTTGGAGTAGATTCCGGATCCTTGTTGGTCTGCTGGGACTGGCTGGATGGCTCTTTTTGTTAGCAGTTTTGATATTTATAGTACTGCTTGTTCCCTTAGACTGGATGGAATGTCTGGAAGGGGTCCTTTTGGCTGAGTTGGGGTGTGGATAAAGGGAATTTTGTAACCCTTGGATATGATCGACTGTACCCATTTGTCTTGGGTGAGTGAAAGCCAGGCTTCTGGGTACAGTGATAACCTTCCCCCGACTGCCTCCGAAGGCAGACAGTCGGGCAGCTTCTCAGGGATGCTGGAAGGTTTGTCAGAAAGAGACTCTCTGCTACCCTGATTTTGCGGACCTCCTCTGCCCCTAGGGTGGTGTCTGTTATTGTCCCCTCCCCTGCCTCTAGAGGGGAACTGACCTCTTGCATCAGGCGCGACCTCTTGTGGTTTATGGAACCACATCTTCCCACCCTTCTGACCCTTAGGGTATGGTCTAGACGGGGTGGAAAAACAGACTCCCATGGCAGAGAGATTCTTGCCTTCTTGCTCACATCGGGTCAAAGTATCCTTCACCTGAAGTCCAAACAAATCTGAACCGTCAAAGGGGGAGTTAGTGAAGGATGCCTTAAAGGGGTCTGCAAAGTTACAAAGCCGCATCCAGGCATGACGCCTTAAGGCAACGCCTGTGCCTGCAGCCCTACTCGCCTCATCGGTTGCATAGGAAATAAGCCACATGGAGGAGTTGACAATGGAATTCAAGGTTGCCAGCTGGGAGTTTATTTTGTCTTGAGACCCCGCAGCTGTTGGATCCTGTAAGACCTCACCTACTTCTTTGAGCATGTCTCTTTGAAGGCGGGTGAAGTGGCACAGATAATTCAGCGACCGCATGACAAAGGTCGCTGAAGAAATCATCCGCTTGCCGTACCTATCCATAGTCCTAGACTCCTTGTTAGGAGGATGGACAGGTACTGAAGGATCAGCCAGTTCCTTCTTAGTGGCTGCAGCCACCACCATGGCGTCAACCGGGACACCCTTGGCTAAAAACTGTTTGTCTGAAGAGGCAGTTATGAATTTGGAAGGCCTCCGTGGGGTAGGTTCCATCGTATCAGGGGCCATCCATGCCTTCCGCACCACCACTTTCATGAGTCGGTATCCGATGTAATGGACTCAGGGGAGTCCACATGCTTCCTCTTACATTTCCTCTTCCAAGGTGGGCTCCCCTGATGGATCAGGGGAAACCTTGGAAGAGGAGGATATTCCCAATGGGGAAACCTGAGGCGTTGGCTCTCTATGGTCAAGAATGAGAGGGTGGGTAGAGACCGCAGCAGGCACTACAGAGGGAGGAGCTGAGGGAGCTGACCGTGGAGCAGGCACAGGGGCTAGCATGCTCCTCATGACTTCGAAGGCGCACCTATCAGGCAGGGTAGAAGGTCCCCGCTCTGAAGAGATAAGGACCCCTCCCGGCACTGAGAGGGATGGCTCCGAAGCTGATGTCGGGGCCGAACTTACCAGCGCCGAAGCTCTGAGAGGGAGAACGGGGTCAGACAAGGGTCCGATGCCACTCGCCCCCTCGGAGCCGATGAGGAAGTCCATACGCCTGGATCCCTCCAAGGATGGGACCATGGAAGAGACCGGAGCGGACGATGGAGCCAAAAAGGTGAGGTATCGGCTCTGACATATCGACGGCCATGGCTCCCACAAGATCCAGCTCCAAACTCAGAGGAAGAGTCAGAGGAGGAATCGAAGATGGGGTGGGGATAGCCACTGTCTGTTGGGAAGGGCTATGGAGCATTTGGGCTAGTGCCTGAGACTTAAGAAGTCTACTAACCACCCTCTCGAGGTTGTGGTCCGAGAGCCTGGAAGACCTGGAGGAATGGGTTCAATGACTCTGCTCTGAGAGTAAGGGAGACCTCGGAGCCGAGTGAACAGATTCCAAGGACGGAGATCTGGACCTTTTACGGCTAGAAGATGGTGCCGACACCACTTTCGGCACCGACTGAGTCCTAGAATCATCGGCTCCGGTTTGAGCCGATGTAGAAGCCTGAATTTGAGGAACGTCGACTCCAGATGGAGCTGATGATGAAGACTGTGTCTTGGAAACATTGGCTCCAGCTGGAGCTGATGTGACAGCAGTCAGAGCACCACCAGTCGAAGGCTCTGAGTTCGGAGCCGACGGCTTAGATGGCTTCGAAGGCTTCCCCGATGATGACTTGGTCGGGGAACCTTCAGGCTTTAACAAGCCCCTCAAAATTAACTTATTCCTGTGTTCCTGCAGGACTCTTGGACTGAAAGCATGACAGACCGAGCAAGAGTCCTGCAGGTGCAGAGGGCCCAGGCAATAAACACAAGAAGTGTGACCATCTGTCAGCAACATTTTCTGACAGCACGAGTCACACTTCTTGAAGCCTGAGACCCTGGTGTCTTTTGACATCCTAAAAGTGCAAAAAATACACACACAGACACCCTTTAAAACAAGCTAAGTCAGTCACACAAAAATTAAACTGACAAGTTAAGAAGCAGAATAGGCCCAAAGGCCTAACCTTATAACTAAAGGGGGTTAGGAAAAGGATTTAAAGGGACCGGAAGGGGATTAGCTATGAAGGGAAGCTAATGGGATGGTCGCTAACTAAAAACTAACTAAAAATCTGACTAAAAGATATACATTTTAGAATTATAACTTCTAACCTGTAGAGCCGGTAATAAACGCACCTAGCAGCTGTAAGCGGCAAACGAGATCTGGGTAGTTAGCGCCTAGCATTGTGGGACATAGGGTAGCCTCGAGTCAGTATAAATAGCTCTCGAGCTTTAGTATAGGCCAAGTCGGAGCCGGGGTTGGCTCTGAACCCATCCAGCAAGAATGAAGGCGAGATTGATAACTTAATATCATATATTCACTTATTCAGACTGGGGACAGCAATGAGAGCATTCTACTCATGTCTCTATTATGTGATTCATTGTAGATGAACATTGAAACATGTTCACTTTTTAATATGCACAGTTTTTTTAGTTAAATTCAATGAAATATAATGTGTTGTTAAACTTTTTATGAAAGAAAGATAGTAAGGAAGAGAGCGTACATATAGTAAATTAAAAGTTGAATAGCTCTCCATGACTTTATCTGTTTATATATTCATATATGTATTTATATGATTATCAATACAGTTGTAAAACATAAAAGAAAATATTCAAATTTACCTTGATGTATAGTTTAGTGGCTGTTAAGACTGGGGTTCTTTTTTGCTTTGTATGACATATTATTGCTGAGCTGTGTTTTATGAAAAATATTAATAATTGCTAGTTGAGTGGTTGTTGTTGTTTGTCTTTCGTCTTTTCCCAGTTAGGGTTCGCCACAGCGGAACTCCGGTCCGCTAATGATTGGCAGTTGGTTTTTATGGTGTCGAGTTGCCAGCCCGATGCCCAACCTTCAACTAAGGCACACCCATTCAATGCATGTCTTTCGAATGCCCACTTGACGTGGGGAGGACATGCAGACTCCACACAGAAGGCACTCCCAACCCAAGCTGAGAATCGAACGGGAGAACCTCTTGCTGTGAAGCAACAACGCTACCACTGCACCACTGTGGAAAAATTGCTAGTTGAGTGGTAAAAGGAGTAAATAAGTAAATTAAGTAATTTTTCTTTTAGTTTCTTCTTTTTATCACTAGTCTTCCAGTTCTTCCTTTCTGCTTGTCTCTTTAACGAACTGTTGCTCCATTCCATTTCTTCTGACTTGTCCAGTATTGCTTTTAATTTTAAATAGGGTAGAACATTTTCCATGTCTTCAAAGATTTTTGCTTCATCTGTGAGGAATATTTTAAGTCTAGCTGGGAAAAGCAGGTGGACTTTAATCTGACGTTTTTAAGTTCTTTAATTAAAGGCAGAAAGCTTTTCCTTTTTATCATTACTGCAGATGAGAAGTCTTTGTCAAATCTTATTGTCTGATCCTGAATTTTTATGGGTGTCTTTGTCCAGGCTGTCTTTAAAATCAGGTCCTTGTCTTGTGTAGAAAAAAATCTGACAATAGTAGATCTTGGGTTAGATTTTTGTGAAGAGGTAGCTGCACCAGACAGAGACCTGTGGGCTCTCTCAATGCCAAAAGACATACCTTCCAAGAAATCAAGGACTTTGGGGAGCCAAGTTGTTAAGAAGTTTGTCATGTTGTCTTTTTCAATGCCTTCAGATAGTCCAAAAATCCTGATATTATTCCTACGTGATCTGTTTTCTAGATCATCAGTTTTCTCAAGCAACAAGGTGTTTTGCTTCAGTAGGAATTTCAGGTTGTTTTCTTCTGTCAGTCTTCCTTCAAAGTCATTTAAGGCATCCTCTATCCCTGCTATCTGGATTTTTTTGTTGATTTAATGTTTCTTGTATCTGTTCCATTTATGTAGTACTGCTTTCCTTGAATATTTCGATTTTGTTTCCCATTTTATCCATCTTAAGAGAGTTCCTGTACACTGATAAGAACAAACTGTATATCCTTCATTAGAGAAGAATCCTGTGAGGTTCCTTTTGTGTGACTCATAGTGAAGTCTACAGAGATGAGCTTCTAAGTAAAATTTTGACAAGAAATTATCGTTTTAAAATTTTCTTTTTAGGTAATATTCCTCAGGATGCTTTAACTTAATGCCTTTGAGTAAAAAAAAACTGAGAGGAATATTTTAAAAATAAAATTTCCTGTCAGAAATAAGAGAAGTGTAGTAGAGCTGATGAAAACTGCTGCTATTCAGTCAGCATCTTGGCCATGCCTCACCTTAACATGCATTTTATGAAGAATATGTCTGAAACTCAAATATATGTTACTATTTAGTGACTTCAATCTTCCATGATTTGCCAGAAAACCAAAGATTTTATGAGGAACAGACCAAATATTTGAGATAAAAATCTGGACATTCTGCCGTAATCTGTACAGTTGAGAGGTATGATAATCCATCTTTGTACTAAAATAAGGCAAGCCCTAGGCAACATCAAGTACTTGGGCAGTTTTCTTCCTGATCTTTCAACAATGCTCCAAAGTTTTAACAGACTAGTAAAGGAAAATGTGCCATGGTCCTGGAGACATGTGCTCATGCCAAAGCATTCAGTAAAGTAAAAGAATTGTTAACAACAGCTCCAAAGCTAGCCTGCTATGATGTCACTAAACAGACAATAGTGAGTTCACATGCTAGTAGGTATGGTCTAGGAGCAACTTTACTCCTAACTGATTAACAAGTGTTATATCCAGTTGTTTACTGCTCCAGAATGTTAATACTGACTGAAAAGAGCTATTTGCATATTGAAGAGTACCTAGCAGGTGTACAGGCCTGTGAGAAATTTTCCATATATCTATTATGCCTTGCGAGTTTCCAAGTTCAGGGTATCCACAACTAATTAGTTTTACCAATCAATTCATGACCATGCTAAAGTGCCATCAAGGTGCCAGAGACTAATAATTAGATTAAGAAAGCTTACTGCCAAAGCAATACATGTTCCTAGAAAACAACTATCTGTTGCAGGTATATTTTCCAGAAATCCTATACATGACCAGCTTTTATCCAATACTGAAGATGACATTGCAACTTTCAATCAAAGCATAAGGATGATGATAAGACCAGTAACTGTTAAGAGATTAGAAAAGCTACTCAAAAGGATTCAGAGTTGCAAGCTGTTATCCAGCAAGAGTTTAATGGATGTACAAATCACTGAACTCAGGACAAATAACTAATGCATATGTTCTATACAGTCAGAATGTAGTTATCAGAACACTATGGCTTGTTGTCATATCAAGACAGAATCATAGTACCCCTTGTGATGCCCGTGCACTGGCCCAGAAATCAAGGAGCCTCAATCCTCACCATTAACACCATGAGGGGCATCCACACTGGGAAGGATAACAAATACACACACAGTAAAGTACAATTTCCCTTAGGAGCACACAGAGATCACAGTCAGCCTGGGGGTGGTTTCTCCCTTTCTCTCCAGAACCCCAGTAAGACTCCCCACTGGCACGGCTATAGAGTGGAGTCCTTAGCTAGTGTTCCAAGCCAAGTCCTCCCAGTACTCCATCTGTCCAACCAGTGCTTCGTGTCCCTGCCCAAGTAGCTGACACACACACACACACACACACACACACACACACACACACACACACACACACACACACACACACACACACACACACACACACACACACACACACACACACACACACACACACTTTGAGGTATGATTTATATACAAACACACAGACACTATTGAAGTGGCTTGGCCAGTATCACTATATACATGCAATGTACTCTACAGCTTAAATTATCTCTACACAAAACAGCCACAGTTGAAAGGTTTAAAAATATTTAATAATAAATAAAAACACAAGACAATACTTCTTACTACGCAGTTTTAGTCAAGAGTTCAGAGATCACAGGAAAATGCTTAAAATAATACAGTAGAATAGTTCTGACATCAATATAGAAAACAGCTAGACTAAACTTACTATTTCCTATCTTTTCCTAAGAGCAATCACAGTTCTAAATAAACTTACATATAGAGCAAAATCAGAGCACTGGTGAGTTGTTGTCAGCTTTAGACAAAATCCAAAATGCTTTCTCTCTGTCTCTGAGAAAGTCTTTTTTTGATAATACATCCTGCTGACTCATTTTAGATTACATCATTCTTAGCAATGCTCTGGTTCCCCAGGTTAACAGAAACTTTTTTAGTAAGCTTGCACCTGGTCAGGAAACCACAGTAATTAAAGACATTATATATGTAAAATCTAGCAATTAACTCTGGTCTCAAAACAATAGAAAGAATCTGCTGGTTCAGACACCACAACTCCAAGTTTGAGATCAAACAGTCATACAAGGCTTGACTTATCAGCTTTCTTCCAGCAGAGTGCACTGTTGTTACATTTTTGACGTTCAACATTTAACACAATTTTCTTCCATTTAAGAGAACAAGCCTGTGGCTTATATTAATATTTACAAATGACAGAATTATCCACAAAATTCTATCTAGCTAGGCTGACAACCTTTACATATCTTGACATCCCCCCCCCCGAGAACTCAAACTAATTTTTCAAGTGTCCATTGAGAAACGCTGCTTGAGAGGGTTAGGTCTATCTGAGTATACCTTACTTCATTCCCTGTCTTGAGAGCCCATCTGCATTGGCATGACTACTCCCACTGTAGTGCTGCACTGACATATATGCTTGCAACCCGAGGCTCCATCTTAGCAACTTGGCATTTTGCTAGCTGGCTCTGTTTAACCATGCTAGGGGACTGTGATCTGTCACTACGATGAATTTTCTTCCATACAGATAAGGCTGAAGTTTCTGCAGTGCCCACACTATGGCTAGACATTCCTTTACTACAGCTGCATAGCATTCCTCCCTGGGTTGGAGCCTAGGACTGAGATAAACCACTGGGTGCTCTTCTCCCTCTGAAGAAATCTGGCTAAGTGCAGCCCCCACCCCATGGTTCAAAACATCTACCTGCACAACAAATTCTTTGCTGTAATCTGGACTGGCTAACAAAGGGGTCCTCCCAAAGCTTCTTTAAGCTTCTGGAATCCTGCTCACATGCTATGATCCACACTAACTTATCGGGCCTGTTTTTCCTTGTCAGGTCTGTGAAGGGAGCAGCTATGGTACTATAACTGAGGACGAACTTTCTCTAGTACCCTGCTGTCCTTAAGAATGCCCTCACCTGCATTTTGGTAACTGGTGCAGGCCATGCCTGGATGTCTTTCACTTTGGCAGGTTCTGGCCTGATCTTACTACTCCCCACTCTATGTCCCGGGTAGGAGACCTCTGCCATACCCACCTGACATTTGCCAGGCTTAATGGTCAACCCTGCCCTCTGCAGTCTGCCCAGCACCTCCCTGACATGTTGAAGGTGCTCTTGCTAGGAATGGCTGTATATGGCAATATCATCTAGGTAAGCAAGGACAAACCTTCCTGCTCCTGCTAGGATATGATCTACCAGCCTCTGGAAAGTTGCTGGGGCATTTTGTATCCCAAAAGCCATCTTTGTAAACTCATATAAGCCAAAAGGGGCCACAAAGGCTGACTTTTCCCTAGCACTGGGAGTCAAGGGCACCTGCCAGTAACACTTGGTAAGATCAATGGTTGTAAGATTACTTTGCCCCACCCAGCTGCTCTAGGACCTCATCTGTCCTAGGCATGGGGTAAGCATCTGACTCTGTGTGACTATTTTATTTCCTGTAGTCCACACAGAATCTGGTGCTTCCATCCTTATTTGGCACCAGCACCACTGGGGAGGCCCAGGGACTGTTGGACTCTTGAATTACCCCTAGTTCCAACATCTCCTGTATCTCCTCCCTCAGAGTTTGTTTGACTCTCTCGAGCACCCTATAAGGGGCCTGCCTAATAGGCCTTTGGGGTCCTGTATCCACCTGGTACTGCACCAGGTGGGTGCACCCTGGATTCCCAGTGAACATGTCCCCAAACTCCTGTAACACTGCTTGGATTTCTCAACTCTGGGTAGGAGATAGCTGCTGGGACATTGCTACCCCTTCCACTGAGGTGTCAGTCCAAGCCTCACTGAGGAGATCAGTCACCAGATCTCCCTCAGACTCCTCCTGCAATCCACTGCAAATACTCAGCACAAGGGCCTCCCTATCATGGTAAGGTTTCATCATGTTAACATGATACAATTTGTGCTCTTGCCTCCAACTTAGTAGTTCTACCATGTAGTTAAAATCACCTACCTTTCTTACCAGCTTGTAGAGTCCCTCCCAGGGTGCTTGCATTTTGTTATGTCTGACAGGAATAAGAACCATTACCTGTTGCCCTACAGCATACTCTCTAGCTCAAGCATTCCTGTTATACCATACCTTTTTCTGTTGTTGGGCTTCTGCCAGGTTCTCAAGGGCCAAACCCATGAGTTCCCTGAGCCTTGTCCTGAGGTTTAGGACATATGCCACAACAGACTCCTTGTGAGATTCACACTCACCTTCCTACTCATCACAAATTAAATCTAGAGGTCCTCTCACCCTATGCCCATACAGCAACTCAAAGGGTGAAAAACCTGTGAATCCCTGGGGAACCTCTCTGTAAGCAAACAACAGATGGGGCAAATATTTGTCCCACTCCCTCTTAAACTGGTCTGAAAATGCTTGTAGCATGGACTTGATTGTAGAGTTTAACCTCTCAACAAGACCATTAGTCTGGGGATGGTAGGGGGTGGTCTTCAGGTGCTTCACCCCACAGTACTTCCACAGACAAGCCAGCAGGTCTGACATGAAATTGGCACCTCTGTCAGTCAGTATTTCTTTTGGGAAACCTACCCTGCTGAAAATCTCTGACAAAGCATTTGCCACCTTTTCTGCCTCAATGGAGGACAAAGCCACTGCCTCAGGGTATCTTGTAGCATAATCTACTACCACTTTGATATACTTTTTCCCTGTGGAACTTGGGGTAGTCAGAGGCCCCACAATATCCATAGGTACCATCTGAAATGGCTCCTTAATCACAGGGAAATGCATCAAAGGAGCTTTCACTTTGTCTCCTGCCTTGCCTACCTTTTGGCACTGCTCACAGGTTCTGCAGTACCCTGTTACATCTCTGGAAATTCCGGGCCAATAGAAATTCTGCATAATACTTCTCTTTGTTTGTTTTATGCCCATATGACCTGCAAAGGGAATATCATGGGCTATGGCTAGAAGTGCCAGACGATAGACTCTAGGCACTACCAACTGCTGTATCCTCTCACCTTCTAGCCCTCCCTCAGGGGTCCACTCTGTATACAATAACCATTTGTCCCAGTATACAGATTCCTCCTTCTCTTGAGAATCAGGTGCCTCCCTAGCTACCTGCCTCAGGCCTTGTAATGTAGGGTCTGTGAGATGAGCCTATCTCAACTTTCTCTTTGTAACCATTCCCAGCTCCCCTTTCACAGGAAGTCTGGCATCCTCTGACAGCGATGCCTCACTGTCAGTCTGGGTACTACTACTCACCTCTACCTTTGCAGTCACTCTGTCCAAGGGAACATTAGTACCCACAAGCAGTTGTGGCTCACCTTCAGTCTCATTGCTGCAGAGTAGCTCCCTCCCTGAAGTAACCATCTCACCAGTCCTAGCTGCAAGTATGCGGTCTGTCTGGGTTTCTTCCAGTGTACCAGACCCACATGCTTGTCTCAAAGCCTGACTGTGTGTAACTGCATAAACACATGTTACTGCCTCATCAAAATCCTTCTCTATCAGGATATTTGCATGATGGTAGTTTGGTACCCCCGTTGTCTCAAGACAACCTATTATTGTCATTTTGTCTTTCCCACTTACTGGTTCTCTCACCTTTTGTTCCCCACCTTGCCTCCATGGACATCTGTATGCCACATGGCCCCACTGGTTGCATTCAAAATATTTAACCCCAGGTCCTGGACGTGTACCTGGACTAGTGACTTCCCCTACTACTGGCAGATTCTGTTGGGGCAGTCTGGGCTGCCCACCATGGGTTCCTTTAGACCCATGAGAAGTACTGGGGTTCCTTTTCCTGTACAGGGATATCCTGCTTGCTAGGTATAGGTCTCCCTTCTTCCCCAACTCATCTGAAGTAGCACGTTGTCTATCAGCTTACCAGATCCTCATATCCTCAGGCAAGGTGCTAAAGGCTTGTTCCCTCACCAAAAGGTCTGCCAGCCCTTCAAAAGTGGCGATCTGACATGCACTCACCCACCTATGAAAATAAGTGCTCAGTTCAGCAACATATTCACACACACTTTTTCCTATAAGTTTCAGGTGTTAGCTTAAAAAATTCTAACAGAATTCTTAACAGCAGTATAATCAAAATATTCATAATCAGAAAGTTTAGACAACACAGTTACAGCTTTACCATGGAGTAAGGGGGTCAGGAACTGTACCCAGAGCCTTTGTTCAACATCATACTGTTTACATACCCTCTCAAACATGAATGAAGCTATCAAAATTATTCCCATCTGTAAACTGCAGAAGAAATTTACTGACCTTTTGTGCTTCTGGGGTCTGGTTACTCCCTTCCCCATTATTGGCAAAGAATCAGCATCTTCTTTTCGTGCTGTCTCTGCCTTTCCTTCTCCTCAGCTTCCAGGCATAGCAGTTTTTCATTCTCCTCAGCCTGTAGCCATCTCAGTCTCTCTGCTGCTTCTGTTTCCAAATGCCTGACCTCCTACTCAAGTCTCCTGAGCTCTAGATGGATTTTTAAGTCCTCAGCAGAAAGGATGAGCTGTCCATTCTCTGAGTGTTGTACATCTCCACGGCCTGTCTGATCACCCTCCTGATTGCTGTTTTCTAATGCAGCTGTGACCAAAGCTGCAATCATGTCTGCCTTTGTCAGGTTTCCATACACCCTTAGCCTGGTGCATCTCAGCCAACTGGCTCCTTGACAGCTTGCTATAGTCCTCTGCTGACACGCTTGCCTGCTCTCCCTGACTAATTAAGCTAACAAAAGAAATAAAACAATTGTGATCTGAACTCTGAATATTCACTGCTCGGCTGATTTAGAGTACAGTGATCACTGTAAACAAGCTACAGGAATTCACTATCCACACCACTGCAAGCCAATTGCCAGCCAATTAATATGTGGCGCCGATATCCCACCACTGCCAAACAATTAATATGTGACGCCCATGCACTGGCTCAGTAATCAAGGAGCCTCAATGCTCACCACTAACACCAGTGAGGGGTGTCCACATTGGGAAGGATAACAAATACACATACAGTAAAGTACAATTTCCCTTAAGAGCACACAGAGATCACAGTCAGTCTGGGGCTGATTTCTCCTTTTCTCTCCAGATCCCCAGCTCACTGGTACAGCTATAGGGTCCAGATCTCAGCCTAGTGGTCAAGCTAAAACCTCCAGCATCCTCTCTGTCCAACCAGTGCTTCATGTCCCTGCCCAAGTAGCTGACACACACACTTTGAGATAAGAGTTATATACAACCACACAGACATTCCTGGGAGAGGCTGGCATAGGTTCTCCAACTATGCCCCTTCCTGCCAGTCTATAAGGTAGTACCAGCTGCCACCAACCACTAATATCAGCTACTAAAAAGGTCCTTACCAAAGGGTGTCCAATTATTACTGTGCAATATTATTATTCAAATAGTAAGTGTGACCCAGGGCTAAAGCTATTGGAGTTGCTTGGCCAGTATCACTAAATACATGCAATGTACTCTAGAGCTTAAATTATCTCTACAGAAAACAGCCACAGTTGAAAGGTTTAAAAATATTTAATAATAAATAATAAAAACACAAGACAATACTTCTTACTACACAGTGCTAGTCAAGAATTCATAGATCACAGGAAAATGCTTAAAATAATACAGTAGAATAGTTCTGACATCAATATAGAAAACAGGTAGACTAAACTTACTATTTCCTATATTTTCCTAAGAGCAATCACAGTTCTAAATAAATTAACATATAGAGCAAAAGCAGAGTACCAGTGAGTTGTTGTCAGCTTTAGACAAAATCCAAAATGCTCTCTCTCTGTCTCTGAGAAAGTCCTTTTTCAAAATGCTCTCTCTCTCTCTGTGTCTCTGAGAAAGTCCTTTTATGATAATACATCCTGCTGACTCATTTTAGATTACACCATTCTTAACAATTCTCTGGTTTCCCAGGCTAACAGAAACTCTACATTTACATTTCTTAATAAGCTTGCACCTGGTCAGGAAACCACAGTAATTAAAGACATTATATATGTAAAATCTAGCAAGTAACTCTGGTCTCAAAACAACAGAAAGAATCTGCTGGTTCAGACACCACGGCTCCGAGTTTGAGATCAAACAGTCATACAAGGCTTAATTTATCAGCTTTCTTCCAGCAGAGTGCACTGTTGTTACATTTTTGATGTTCAGCATTAACACCATTTTCTTACATTTAAGAGAACAATCCTGTGGCTTATATTAATATTTACAAATATCAACATTATCTACAAAATTCCATCTAGCTAGGCTCATAGCCTTCACATATCTTCACACCCCTGTCTCCATGAACAGATGTGCTCCACCAAATACATGAAGGTTACCAAAGACTCACTAAATGCCTAGAAACAGTCAAAATGTCAGTGTGGTGGCCACATTTCAACCACATTATAAATCTACTGCTAGAGTATAAATTCTGCGTTGTGCTTTAGCCATAGCAGAAAAGTGAGTCGCTTATGCTAACATCATAACAATCAGATCCCTGGCAAAAGATGTTACTGTCCTGTGTAAATTTGAAGCCAAAAATTGCCTTGTACTTGTTGACTATTATACTTTTGACATATAAATAATCTATGTATGAGCTATGACTAGCCAACATATAATAGACAGATTCAAGACTGTGTTCTGAAGGTAAGGTCTACCTATTGAATTGGTTACAGACAACTGTATACAGTTTATTTACAGTGATTTCCAACAGTTTGTTACTAACTACAGTTTCCTCACCACTACTATATCAAGTCCTCACTATGGTGAAGCTGAGGGAGCATTGCAAACAGATAGGAAAAGAATATAATGGTAAAGTGATGTGCATAAACCTATAAGGAAATATCAAGCTACTCTGTATAGTATTGTGATGCCCCAGCACTGGTCCAGTAATCAAGGAGCCTCAATCCTCACCACTGGCAACAGTGGGGGATGTACACACAGGGAGGATGGCAAGTACATACATAGTAAAGTGCAATTTCCCTTAAGAACACACAGAGACCACAGCCAGTCTGGGGCTGGTTTCTCCCTCATTCTCCAGATCCCCAATAAGATTCCCCACTGGTACAACTATAAGATGAGATCTCAGCTGAGTGGCCAAGCCAAAACCTCCAGCACCCTCTCTTTTCAACCAGTGCTTTATGTCCCTGCCCAAGTAGCTGAGACACACATACAGTTTGAGGTTTGATTTATATACAATCAGACACACACTCACACACACACACACACACACACACACACACACACACACACACACACACACACACACACACACACACACACACCTGGGAAAGGCTGGCACAGGTTTACTAGCTATGCCCCCCTTCTGCCCAGACTATAAGGTAGTTCCAGCTGCCACCAGCCATCCTTATCAGCTACTTTAAGGCCCTTAGCAAAGGATGTCCAATCCTACTATGTAATGTTACTATTAATCCAAATGGTAGTCTGACCAAGAGCAAGGCTATTTAGGAGTGGCCTGTACAGTGTCACCATATAGATACATGTACTTTAAGAACTTAAATATCTCTAAACAGACCAGCCACAATTAAAAGGTTTATATATATTTAATAATAGATAATAAAAGAACAAGACAATACTCAGTAGCCATCAGTTACATCAGAGTTCAAAATTACAGGAAATATTTAAAACAACATTGCAGGACAGTCTCAAATAAATAAAGAAAACATCTAAGCTATACTTTACTATATTCCTATCTGAATCTAAAAGAGTTACTATGCCTAGAAACCTACTTACAGCAAGGCAAGTGCAGATGGTGGCGATGAGTGGATGTTTCCAGGTCAAAGACAAGATACAGAATGCACAGCCTCAGATATTACTGCTGGGTTAGCTTGGATGACATCCCTTTATGTCATTTAACTTTTGTTCCCAAGCTAAACCCCCTTTGTCAGAAACTAACATAATTTAGCATCTCTCTGTGAAAATACATTATCTCTCAGATGTTTGCAGATCCTGAAAGTCATAAAACAATAAAACACTTCTACATCTTAAACATAGTAATTACTTCTCTTTCAAGACAATACAAAAACATATATAGCTCTAGACATTGTGTTTGCTACTGCACTGAAACTGAGAGATAACATCTCTTTTATTATGTGCTTACAAAACAATTTCATTTCAACTATTTGCTCTGAATATTTTCAAGTTAACCTTTTGCGTTCCAGTTTCCATTAAACATATACATCTAAACAGTCACAATAGTGCAGGTACAGTCCTGTTCCATTCCAATAGGGCATGTTGTGGTTACATTTTAACTCAGTACTTTACACATACTTCTGTATACTGTAAATCATATCAATATTCACAAATGACATAGAATTATTTACAAATTTCTAGATCTGTCCCAACAGTTATTCTTTGCAGCACAATCAAACAAAATGACCAAGAGGCCAAAGCTTTGTATAAAATGTTTTACATCTGACATTATTCTGCACATCCATTACCAGTCCTATGATCTGATCAAGCTGAATGCTTAAAGTTAGAGGGGGGAAAAGTTGAACATGACAGGTGCAACAGTGCAGAAAACTACTACGCTATAATTCTGCATAGTGCAAACAAAGATGGTACCATAGTTTGATGAAACAGATGACATCCAACTAGTTCCTGATGACTACATGAATGCAGTGTTCCAGTGAATTAGCTGAATAAATGTGAGCTGAAAATAACTAGATCACTGCCTGGCAAATCCATTCCTGAATGGACCACTGATTAATTTCAAACAGACATTCTAGGCAAGAGTAGAAATCTGAGTGCAAATATTTGCAATGTTGTCTAGCCATTGCAATAGAGTGTGGCTGCTCCTTTTCCTAATCCTGTCTCTGTTTTGTCTAGTGAATGTAAATGTTCTAATGCAAGTCATAACAGTTTCTTGATGTTTTCCTTTTGCAGGGTCTCAGTATGAATCCAGCTCCAGATTAATAGTCCTTCAGAGGTAAAGAAGTGGAAAGATAATTTGTATTCCAAAATGTTTTCAATATTATGACAGAGTCATTTGGAGAGTTAAATAATTACTAGTTATGCATTTTGTAATGTTTTGTAAATTATCATAATAGTTGTACATAATGTTTCTGTGCATTTATAGGATCAAAGTTTTGAATGTATAATACATTGGCTGTGTATCCCCATGCTTCCTAATTTTGAAGAAAAAAGTAGATTTTCCAGTAAAAAGAAGAGATATGATGATATGATGACTAATGGAATAAAGCTATGGAAGTGTTTGTATATGCTGTGCTTTTTAAAAACAGTTATAACTCTTTTAATAGCAGTGAGCAGTGCTGCCCTTTTAGCTATATGTACTGTCTATAATGCACTTCAATTCTAAGCTGTGGACAGTTGGGTGTAAGATGATGAAATGTTAAATGAAAGTTATGTACTCACCATAACAATAGATCCATGTTGTTCTATTTTTGTATGGTTCAATTTTTGGGACATGGATCTGACTAGGATCCAGTCTTGGTGCCCTTAAATCTTCAGAACTAGGGCCCTGACTCCTTCCCTACCCATATTTCCCTTTTTACCATCAAATTACCTCAGATTCACTTTGCCAATCATAAGATTGCATGCTTCCAATATTGATATTGCACTAAAGATCTTGTTCAGTACAACAAAAAGGGGGAAGGACTTCTCATGTAAAGGAAAAAGGGAACCAGCCTGTTGAAGTTTGTATTAGTAAGACTCTCCTAGAGTACCACCTGTTTTCAAGGTACAGTAGGTGACAATTTGGAGGGGAAAAGAAGGGAGGGATGTTGAACCAGGTGAAAATAGGATAACACAGATTGATCATTATGTTGAATATATAACTTTCATAGCTGATTTTGTCCATTTTTATCTGATTCAATTGTTGGTACAGATTCCCTAGCAACTAATTTGTCTGGGTGGCATCAAGGAAGGATATTCTTGAGAACAGCAGAGCCTAAAGAGGTACGAGATCTGGACTGCACATCCAACTTATCTTGCGACACAAACATAGGTATGGTAGACCAAGTAGCAGCAGCAGAAATCTTATCAAATGGGAAGTTATGTTGAAAAATTGTGGAATTTGCCATTACCCTTGTTAAATGAGCTGTTGTTATTTTTTTTTGGTTTATGATAAACCCAACTTATAAACAAAAGGAATACAGTTGAGAGCCTCCTCGAGACAGTGTCCTTAGAAACACCATATCCCATTTTAGTTTTGGATAATGCAAAGAACAATTGCTCTAATTTCCTGAAGTCTTTAGTTCTATGTAGATAGAACTTAAGTTGTCTGTGAACATCAAACAAATGCAATGTGCATTCCTCCCTTATTTGAAAACTTTGGAAAGAAAACTGGTAGATTAATGGACTGATTTGTGTTGGATTCAGATGCCACCTTCAGAATAAAGGTGAGATTTGATTTCAGAAAAAACATCCCCAGGATTCAATAACGCCTACATTAAATGTACACTGCTCTGAGTGAACAGACAACACAGACATAACTCACACCTTCTTCTTTCTAATTTTAGTTTTCCTACTGATATTCTTGCAGCTTTACATATTGATAGGGATTCATAAAGATTACCACAAAGTGCAGACTACATGTACACAGTATAATCTTTCTGAGTAACTAGAAAGCACAAAAAATGTGATAATAATTTTATTGAATACATATCATGTATACTTATTATACACTTAATGTAGGCTTTATTGAATCTGGCCCCATGTCTTTATGGAAAAACAAATATGGTGGTTTGCATGAAAGGGCCTTTGACTTTGAAATTCTCTTTGCAGAAGTAATTGCCACCAAAAAGAGTGTCTTTCATGTTAAGAAATTTAAGCGTACAGAAGCTGGTGGTTCAAAGGGAGGCCATGTAAAGGCTTGAAGCATCACTGCAATATCCCATGGAGAAACTGGGTCCCTTACAAGGGGACAAAGAAGGAAAGTTCCTCTAAGAAAAGCCTTAGATACCTCTAAAGAGGTTATAGGAGTATTATTGTGGCCTATGTGAAAATTAGAAATGGCTGCAATCTGTACTTTGATTGTGGAAGAACTTGAACCTTTTTGGAACAATTTTGACAACATCTCTAAAATGGAATCAAGGGGCACAGAAAAAGGATCGAAACCCTTTCCTGTAGACCAAAAGGAAATTCCTCTCCATTTGTTTTGGTATATTCTCCTGCTGTTAGGCTTCTGTGAATCTATAAGGATGTGTACAATGTTGCCCGAAAACGTAGCGTTTCTGGCCATCATTAGAGGAATGAAGCAGTTAATTTCAAGGTTTCTGGGTCTGGGAGAGGGTACCAGGATGGATGGGATAAGAGAGCTGGGCTGTAAGCCAGTATCTTGTTAGGATGTAGAAGGTGAGACCAAAGATATGGGAACCAGATTCATCAAGGTCAATACAGGGCAATAAGGTTTACTTTTGCCTTGTACCTTCTGGCTTTCAGAATTAATTTTGTGATCAATGGAAAAAGGGGAAGGTGTAAAGGAGTCCTGGGAACCAATTGTTGATCAAAGCACCCCTCCGTCATTGACCCTGAGGAGAGATTAGGGCAAAGTTACTGCTGCACTTGTTGTAAAGGTATGACGCAATAAGGTTGCACCAAAGTTGGCCCCAACAGTGGAAGATTTCATTTGCCACTGTCTGATTCAGGGACCACTTGTGAGGCAGAAGAAGGCACCTGCTTAATCTGTCCACTAGTACACTTGAAGTCCCTGGAATATACCTTGCTAAAAGAAAGTGATGGTAAGACATCACCCATTGA
This sequence comes from Protopterus annectens, assembly GCF_019279795.1. Taxonomy (NCBI): domain Eukaryota; kingdom Metazoa; phylum Chordata; order Ceratodontiformes; family Protopteridae; genus Protopterus; species Protopterus annectens. The sequence goes on from NC_056737.1 coordinate 225,025,681, forward strand.
CATACTCTCATAGCTTCCCAACACAAAGGGTAAGATCTAGTTCCTCTTATCTTGTTGATATACCAGACTACCAACATGCTGTCCATCTGAATTGAAATCAGAACCACTGGAAGAGAGTCTTGAAATGCTTGCAATGCAAATAGGACTGCTCTCATTTTCAGGACATTGATGTGAAGGTTGGTCTCTAACAGTGTCCAATTACCTTGAACAATCTTTCCTTCATAATGCCCTGTACCCTAAAACAAAAGCATTTTAGGTAACCACAGCTACTGGAGGTGAAAGACAGAAAGCACATCCTGCTAACAACTGTATAGATGTGCTGCACCATCTGATATGAGTTCTGCATACAGGTGTTAGCCTGATTGGGGTGCTGGGGGGGTGATAAAGTTGGGACCATTGAAATGACAGGGTCCTTGAAGAACTCTCATGTGAAAGCTGGAAAGAGGGGTCAAGGTGGTCGCAGAAGCTATAAGCTCTAGAAGTTTCAGAACTACTCTTGCTGGAAGTAATGTGTGAGGCAGTACTTGGTTTGATGCTTGTAGAATGGAGAGAATCCTGTGCTGTGGCAGTTATTAGAGTTGTTGCAGCCAGGTGGCATCTAATAAATTCTGTGGACTGAGTTGGGTTTAATTTACTCTTTGCCAGACTTACAGTAACCCCCAAGCTGTGACACAACTGGAGTAAAAGGTTCCTCTGCTGAATTAATAGATCCTTGGTCAGAGCAGTTAGGAGCCGATTTGTCCATGTATGGGAACAACTGGAGCTCCTGCATTCTGAGATAGGCTATCACCACTGCCATGCATCTCTTGGAGTGCCTGCTTATCTTTACATGACAGTAGACATCTTAGAGATCTGCTGAACACATCCAGATGCCCTTCCTGAACAGAGGTAAAATGGACTGAACCGTGACCATCCAGGATTTTGTCTACTTCACAAACTGGTTTAGATGACTTAGGTCTAGAATAGGTCTTAGGTCTCCCTGTCTTCTTTGGTACAAAAAAGAACATGGAGTAGACTCCAAACCTATCTGGTCTGGTGGGACCTGTTGGATGGCCCTTTTTCCCAACAGCTTTTCACTTTTGCAGTTGTGGATTCCATCTGAATAGGTGGCACTAAGAGAAACCATATTTTTATTTGGGGTGGATCGAATAGTCTATCCTCTGGTTATTATCCTCAACACCCAAGAGTCTGAAGTAATGGCCCACCAGGTTTGAGGGTGTATGGATAAGTTCCCCTGGACTGCATCCAGTCTGGCCGTTGGGCAACCTTCAGAAGCACTGTAAAGATTTCTTGAAGAAGGTACCACAAAAACCTTGGTTTTGCAGACTGCCTGTACCTCTAGGGTGACATCCATTAAAACGATACCCCCTCCTTTGCCATGGGGAGGTTTGTCCAAGGAAATGTCTTGGTTAAAACCCTGTTATTTTCTGAACCACATCTTCTTTCCTCCTTGCTGATTCCTGGAAGTGGTTATTTGAGGGGTAGAGAAGTGGGTCTATATTACGGTGTCAAAATGCCATAACAGCGAATATGAAAAGACTGACAAGTATTCAACGAAATTCATTTCCGCAATTTGCTGAATTCTTACAGGGCAAAGATGTAGTTGGTAAATTACACAATTTTGCCCTTTTCTCCACTGTAGTGTGATCTTGGAGTTGGCATATTTAGTTAGGGTGTGTGTATGGGGTACAGCTCCCCACAAGGGTGGGTTTGTGTTAGGGAAAATTTATTTTGTTGTGTTGCGGGGCAAGTATTTGTTTGTCTGACAAGTTTTCAGTGAATCACGGAAATGGACTTTGCTGAAAACTTGTCGGTCTTTTCGTATTCTCAGTTATGGCGTTTTGACGCTGTAATATAGACCCAGAGAAGTGGATTCTCATGACAGAAATATTCTTGCCATGCCATTCATTATTGGTGAATGTCTGCTTGACCTTAGGTCCAAAGAAGGTGGAACCATCAAAAGAGACATTAAGCAAGGATGTCTTAAAGCCTTCCTTAAAATAACACAATCTCATCCAGACAGGGTGGTGTAAAGCTATGCCATTACCTGTTGCTCTAGCCATTCCACATTGGAAAGCAGGCACATGGAAATGTTAGAATGGATTTTAAGGTAGATAGCTGGAATTCCACATTCTTCTGAGTATCCACTGGCAGATTACCTGAAAGAAAATTGTTGATCTCCTTGGTTAGTTCTCTTTGGAAACATGTAATGTGGGCAGGACAGTTCAGTGCTCTCAAGGAAAAAGTCATTGATGCTCGTCTGCTTTCCAAATCTGTCCAAACCATGGATTCCCTATTAGGAGGTGGACAGTCATACTCTCTTTGGAGAGCTCTTTCTTTGTGCCTGCCTCTATCACCATAGTAGCATCTATGGGGGGAGGGGCTTTACTTCAGTGAGCTCTATCCTTGGGTGGGGCCAAATTCTTGTCAGGTTTCTTGGGAATTGGCTCTGTTGTATCACACTTCTTCCAGGCCTTTTGATCACCAAATCAATGAGGGCATCAGGAGGAGGGGGGATCACTCAGGCAGTGGAAGAGCCAGCCCCAAAAGCCTCTAGGAACACAGCATCTACAGGGAAAGGTACATTGGTGGACCATCCCCCTGTCTGTTTCATCAATTCTTAGATTTTGACAACAAAGATGAATCCAAAGGGAGATCTAGGCAAACCCTCCCCTTCATTCAAATCCATGTCTTCTATCATAAACCAAAGATTCCAGTGATGAAACTAAGTGCTTCCATTTGCAAATCTGTTTTCTGTGGACCTGTCACTGGGGAACCTCTGGCGATGGGTCCGAATCAGACTGGGAGCTCATTGAGAGAACTTCCCTGGGGCTTTTGGCAACTGACTGTCCCTGTCAATGTGAAGGACCAGTATGCTTAGGGGATTTGATCTGATCCAAATAAGATGGAGGTACCTCTTCTCTTGGTTTGGAGAGAACCTGCTGGAAAGCCTTAAAAGCTGAAGTGGAGTCACGGAGGTCTGCCTAATGGGGATTGACAGAGAGAAATCCTGAGGCTTCAACCAGCCTTGGCTATGAAGATGACATAGGAGCCAAGCTGTTGAGAACAGAAGCTCCAAGAGGGAGGGAGTGATCCAAAAGTTTTTGGAGTCAACTCCCCTTGGGTACTGGCGCAGATGCTGTGGCTCTGACTCTCATCTCAATCTGACAAGGTCTGAGTTTAGAGATACTGGGGATTAGTCAGAGCTGAAGTGGAAGGCATTTTGTGCTCTGGGAACTTTCAGATCTGAGCGCTTCAGTTCTGAAGATTGGATATGTAATGGAGTCATCAGTGGAAGAGTTATTGGCACTGTTCTCCATTTCACCTGTGAGGATAGGGAGTGCGAAGACCCACAACTGCATCTGGATTCAAAGGAACATCCGTATCTTTCTGTCATTGTTGGGTTCTCTACGGCTCCTTGAAGAATGGGCAGACCTTGAGGAAGAGGCAATTGAAGAAGCCCTGGACCAATGCTGGAGTATCTGCAAATGGAGTTGGGGACTAACAGGCATGGGGAAAAAAGTAGTATGGGGGAGAAAAAACAAATCTATGTAGGCTTTAGATCTGAAGGTTTTGGTGCTTTCAGCAAAGGACCCATGGAAACTGCTGGGCCTGGAGCCCACTTTCTGGCTTTTGTGAATTCTTTCTCAAGAGTCTTGATCTGTGATGTCTACTCCATTGTATTGAGAGTTCCTTTTCCTTCTCTTTCAAAGGTGACGGAAAAGGCAATGTCACTGCTTTGCTCAACTGAGTAGGAAGAAGACCTTTTAAAATTAACTTGTTCCTTCTACTTTAAAGGGCTTTGTGGCCAAAGGAAGCACAGATTTTGCAGTCTGTTGCTAAATGTGCCACTCCCAAATAGCAGACAGAAAGGGAGTGGGGGTCTTGTGGAGAAATTCTGTGGCCACACTTTGAGCATTTCTTAAAACATTTATCAGCCATGCTGGAAGGGAAAGAAAATGTTAAGCACACACGCATGCACAGACAGACAGACACACACACACACACACACACACACACACACACACACACACACACACACACACACACACACACACACACTCACACACTCACACGCTAAACCTTAATCTTAGAATAAAGTAGAAAAACATTTAAACTGTAAAAATTAACAACAAACTAACTTTATGAAAATATAAATATGCAACTACTATGTAAAAGTTATCTTAAATATAATCTACATGTAATCTAAATACCACCTAGATATTTTCTAAATATTATCTATAGTTGTCAAGAACTAAGGGTAGGGAAGGAAAAAATTACAAAGCACTAGATAAAGCTAAGAGAAATAAGAATTAATCAAAATATTCATAAAGACTTATTCTACAGAAGAGATCAGAGCCATTGAGACCATTTGATTCAGGCTGTAAATGAGATCTGAGGTAATTTGATGATGGAAGGGGAATTATGAGTAGAAGGGGAGTCAGAGCCCTGGATCCAAAGGTTTAAAGGAGCCAAGACTAGATCTGAGTCTGATCCATGTCCCAACAGTTGAATCAGATGAAAATGGACAACAATGGATCATTGTTTATGCTGATCTGTCATCTTATGAATAAAAGTTAGCTTCTTATACTTTGATGTATGCTGGCATTTTTAACAAAACCATAAAAATAACCAGATAACCAGTAGAGAAACATCTGACACTATCTATGGTAAAAAAATAATTGTGGAATCAGATAATTACCTATTCCAAAGCATGTTTAAATATCTTCATGTAAAACATATGCAAGACTTCAAAATATGTTACTATCCTTGCAAAGGTATGATCTACAGGTAAAATGCAAAGTTGGAAAATTAATGCACATAGCTGATACCTTAAGTAGAACATATATGTAAATGTGTAATGGACATTTATTTGAAAAAAATAGATGTCGATCAGATTGTTTTTCAAATATCTGTGTCTGCTAAGAAGCTAGCAAGAGCTCATCACATGTACAATGTATGAGTAAACTACAATTACTATGCAATTTGATTATGTCAGGATAATGAAAAAATACGATTTTCCATCTAGTTATTTGAGCATGAGCTTTCTTGCATTCAAGACTTATTATTTAAAGATGACAGAGTCATTATTCCTATCCAGTTACACGAAAACATGGTAAATGGAATTCATGAGTCATACTTAGGCATGCCACATGCGCAAGTATATAAAAAAGGCTTATGATGTCCTGCATTGGCCTAATACGTTTGAATAAACAGACCAGATAGGGAGGAAATATAAAATATGCAGCATATTCAGAAACCAAAATCAGAAAGAGGAGATTCTACCACATAACATTTCATGTTTGCCTTGAATGACAGTTGGAGATGACACAAAAAATTCCAGGCAGTCTCCTTGTCTTCCATTTTCTTTAGCTTGAAGGGTGCATGTTTCTTCTGGTGGACTAGTGTCCTCTATATACAATTTTTCCATTTTGGTCTCGACCATGTAATGTTTTACATTTTGGATGTTTGAACATTTAACATAGACAATACACACACACACACACACACACACACACACATATATATATATATATATATATATATATATATATATATAGTTAAAAAAGCTCCTTTAATAAACACCAAACAATCATATTAACTCCACAACAGACCCAGGGTGTAAGCAGTTGTATGAAAAAAAGTTTTTCAAAATTGTAATAACTATATTTGGTCACTAGATGGCACGTACGCAGTTTTGTACTGAAGGTTACTAGCTTAAGCTATTTAGGCTTTAATTGGATGGAAGAAACAGCAGCTGTATTTAAATGTTTCAGGTGAGGTTTCCCCTCAACATTAAAAAAGCCTTCTTGGTGAAATCCTGCATCTGTTGCTGTGGAATTATTGTGATTGGTGTTTATTAAAGGAGCTTTTTTTTCATCATTTGAATACTGGTGTGTGTGTGTGTGTGTGTGTGTGTGTGTGTGTGTGTGTGTGTGTGTATATATATATATATATATATATATATATATATATATTCTAGGTATGAGATGGCCATTTCTGGGTATATATATATATATATATATATATATATATATATATATATATATATATATATCTATATATATATATATATATATATATATATATATATATATATTATACATATATATATATATATATATATATATATATATTATATATCTATCTACCTACATATATATATATATTCTAGGTATGAGATGGCCATTTTTGGGAATATTTCCCTTTCTCTGATGTATGGCAATTTTAGAGTTGGTATATATACTGCTTAGTTTGAAACTATTGCCAATTCTTGTTGGTTACCACCCTCTACATAAATGTAGGTTTCTATACATTCATCCATAAATTCATTACTCTTGAAATTTCTTCTAAAACTAGTGTTAAATTTTGGCATAATGGTTAAGGTGTTTACCTTACAGACACAAGGTGCTGGGTTTGAGTCTCACAGGGGGTAATTGGCTAGGCTTAAAATGGCCCACAAGGGCGGTTAGCCTACTACTAATCTATGAACCTTATAAACCATGTCATACGCATAAATAATTATTTATAGTTTCTTGACAAATCTAATTGATTTTACTATATATTACAAAGCATTTAATTCCCAGTGTGTTAGATTAGCAGTTACTAGTTGGTGATAAATTGATTCCCTGAATCTTGTGATTAATGTGAGAAGTATGAGTGTGTCTTTTACTTTTTCATAGTATAACAATATTCTGTTCTGCAATATTTGGCTAACAAATGACCTTGTTAATGCCAGACTATGCCTTTTTTTACTTTGTAGCCTGAAAAAGCATGGTTATGGTCATATTATCCCAGCTTTGACAAAAGTAGTTGTAGCATGATGTCTGAAATGATTCCACTAAACACCGTTATATTTTCTGTCTTAACTTACACAGAAGTAATGTCTGAAATAATTCTTGAAGAAATCCATTCTGATACTTCTGTATAGAAGTTCCTATTAACAATTCTGTTAGACAATAAAACATTTGATTAGGTTTAATTGAAATAAGCCATGGTATAATTCCTAACAGCTACTGTTTTTCTTTAGATTTCAGAAATATATACTTGAAAGGAATGAGATATCATACAAACAGCAGTCACTACCTTAGGCAGTCAATTAGTCCTACCTCTTTAACTGGAAAAGTTTATGCTTTTTCCAGTTTGGCATTTTCTACATAGAATTACTTGCCCAGATGGACAGCTTGTGAAGTATGTTAACCTCCTGTATAAATACCGTATGTCTTATTTTTCATATAAAGTTTTTCTCTCCGCAATCTCTGTATGCATACTTTGCTTGCAGTCATTTGCTTGGATCATCCAAAGTTGAGTTGCAGTTGTTTCAGTGTAAAACCTCAAGGTGGCAGTTGGTTCCTTGATTCTGAAATCTTCATATTAAAGCAAGATCATAGTGCTTACATGTTCATCATTTGTGAGTGGTCCAAGTTCATATCTAAAGGTCTGCTTGGACCCATAAAATACTAATTTGACTGAATATAGATCTCCCTAATCTTAAGTAATCTCATTTAGTGCTATACGAAAGTCACCAGACATGACTGCTATGTTATATCATTTGTGAATAATTAATTACCCTTTGGAACATTATTACCCTCTCTTACTGCTGTATCCTCCTACTTTATACTTTGCTGTATTTTTGCTGCAAATGTCTATAACCAGTTTCTCTTTTGTTTTTCACTTTTTGCCCTCTTGGCCTTAATAATCTCTCTTTCTGTCTCTCTGATCCTGTTGTGTCACCTGTTTTACTTACTGTTCTGTAGCAGCACGTCTTACCGTATATGTTCAACTATGTTTGGACCACACCACAAATGGTTTCTTTTAGGCATTCTGGTAGGGGATGTAGCCCCATTTTGCTCAACCACACACAGCATGGCCTCACTTCATTCCTCACCCTACCTTCTATCCCCCCATTCCCACCCACCCCTTAACATTACTTTTATACTTAATTTAGCCACTCTTCCAATCTGATCTTCAGTAAAACTAGCACACCTGCAACATTTCTATTGGTCCCACTATACTTTCACTAATCTTTTTCCTACCACAACCTCTAGATTGACCTTTTCCTTGCGTACCTACTTCCTCCACTATATCCCTGCTCCCCTAGGCATCCCTCAGTACACTTACTATAACCTCTACTGGATTTTTTCTTTGCTTGTCTACTTCCTCCACTATATCCCTCCTCTCCTATACCTTTCCCCATTACACCTGCCTAAGCTCCCAGCTACTAATATAGCAGAACATTAGTGCTAATTGCTGATCTTCTCTTTGAAGTAACATTTCAATATACACCACCCTAACCTATTTCCCATCTTCTCTACCTCATCCATCTCCTCTATACATGCACTCTTTCTTTCATTCAAATTTCCTAATTAATTTTTACGTTATCTATCCTTATCACTCTTTAATATATTACTCTTCCTCTGTGACACAGTACCATTATCCACTTCATCAGGATACAGACATTATACATATACTAATAGTATGCACCATATTAGCACTCCTACTACCTGCAACAAGCTACTGAAACTCCTCTCCTTCTTAACGAGAAAATAATGGTTAGTACAAACCCACTTCTTATGACACTATCTAGCTAATGGAAAAAGTCTTAATAACATTCTCTACAAACGATATTACCTAGCTCAAAAACTATGCCTTGCATGGTACATTCATCTTAACCCAGGCCCTACAGCAGAAAATAACCAAACTAATATTCCCATCTACAATGAAAAACTGAAGCAACCAAAAACCAGGGAAGAGAAACCAAACAGCAAATGTACATTGGTGGAAACATGTGCTCGACACAATTCTTTTAGCCAGTAAATACCAAAATGCAGAGCAAAGGAGAAAAGCGAACCAGTTCAACAGTAACTCACTGCCAATTTTATTCAAAATAAAAGACGAAAAACATATAAGATCAAGCGCTTTCACCTGGATGAGTACCAGGCTTTTTCAAGATGAGTTTACACTTACAAAATCACAAATTTATATACTGCAAGTAATAAAATCACATGATCAAATGTATTAACAGCTTAATTGGTAGGCAAATAAATTAATTAAATTAATAGGCAAATAAATTATTAACCCAATGCAAACAGAACCACTGAGCCATGCTTTTTAATAAATTATGAGCCATGCCATAATAAAAACACTTCTGTAAAACAACAAGATGTTAAAAAACATTAAAAAACATTAACAAACATTAAAAAACATTAAAAAACATTAAAAAACATTAATGCATCATTAATCAATCCTAAAAATCTTTTTTTAAAAATCTTTTGTTAGAATGGGTAAATGAATAAATAGAACCTATAAAACCACAATGTGTTCAGTACACTTTGCACAAAAAATGCCTACAAAAAGTGATGAAATTTATTGGTTAATAAATAAATAAAACTATCTGTTGTGTAAAATAGACTCAGCCATAAAAACTGTAGTTTTATAAATTATAATTTATAATTTATAATTTGGCCCTTCTTAATTTTAGGACACTAGCAATGCTGACACTGTCATTCAGGCCTGGGGGTTTTGTGGCATTCAATTTGAGTTGCCACAACAGCTCCTTATACTCAAGCCGAGCCTCCCAGTCCCCTCCTCTACTATCCTGCAGAACTTGTTCTAAAACCATAAATCTCAACTGCATGTTAGGGCATGTGCCAAGATGTTTGTAAAAAGCATTAGTGTCCTTCTTTTTAGAAATTTCATATAAATGCTTGTAAATCCTTCTTCTAAGGGTTCTCTCGGTTTTACCCACACAAAAACTACAGCATTGTATGCAAAAACCCAAATACACAACACCCTTCACCCCACAGTTATAGTAATGTTCAGCCCTAAATTTAAATCTTCTTGATGGGATGAATAATACACTGTCGTTTACCACATAGGTGCACTGCTTGCATGCTCCACAACTATAGGTCCCAAGTTTGGGGCAGGTCTCCCTTCAAATAACCCTTTGAGATTCCTATCCTTCCTTCTAACAAAAGAGGGACGCTCATTGATTATTTGCTTAAGCTCTTCATGCTGTTTCAGAATAGGCCAAAATCTTAAAATTGACTGTTCTACCTGGGAAGAATCCTCCGAAAAAGTGTAAACAAAGCTATTATGAGAATCAAACTTCCCCAAAGATTTTGAACCAGTATCCTGTGTTGTCCCTTTCCCCAACAAAGGGGAATATACATCATCCCTACCCGCAATGACCTCCTTGGCTAACTCATTAACCAAATGTGCCGGGTACCCTCTTTCTCCAAAGAGCTGCTTTAATAAATTCACCTCTTCTAGAAAATATTCACCCGTACTACACATTCTTGAGGCACGTATAAACTGTCCTTTGACTATGCCTTTTTTCTGATAAAAAGGATGACCACTGTCAAAGTGTAAATAGGAATTCAAAAAGGATGCTTTTCTGTAAACTTTGGACTGGAAAATACCATTGTAAATGTCCTTGGAAAGAGTAATGTCCAAATAGTTCAGGGAATCATGACTTACATTATAGGTGAATTTCAAGAAAAAGGTGGTGGAGTTAATGTAATCCATAAAATCAAGAAATTGGTCCAAAGTACCATTCTAGAGCAAACATATGTCATCCAGGTATCATTTGTAATGACTAATAAACCTGACCCAATGTGTGGAGAAAATAAATTCACTCTCCCAATGGTACAAAACAATATTGGCATAGCTGGAGGCACAAGCAGTCCCCATTGCTACACCCTTTTTCTGCTTAAAAAATTCGCCACTGAAATAGATGAAATAGAAAATAAAAATAAAAAAACTCTCAGGGGAAAATATTCAAACCCCCCATCCCCCCACTCTTTCACCTCTGCAAACAAATAACCAGTCATTAACTTCACTAGATAATATACAATCATACCAACTGGCTTCCTATACAGCCACCTTTCACTTCTCTGCAGTATCTGTTAAACAAAGACAATCATTACTACTTAAACTAAACTACAAACTTCAGCTGGCAGTAAAACACATAGCCAAACCTCTGCACACATATTCGACTCATCTCTTACAACAGGAACTCTTCCACTTGACTACAAACATTCGGCTATCATCTTTCTTCCAAAGATAGTATCACTTGCTCAGCTCAGGCACTACCAACCCATATCAAACTTGTGTTCCATAAAAAGAGTATTTGAAAAAAAAAATACTTTACAAACAACTCTGTAAGCATATTAACAGCTATGGACTTCTCTGAGATCAGCAACATGAATTTAGGAATTCATTTAGCACTTTGACCACCCTGCTGTCTCCCATAGATATTATATACAGCTGCATTAACTGAGGACTTATCACTGCAGGAATATTTGTTGACCTAACTAGGGCCTTTGAAAGAGTCAGCCACAGAATTGTTCTACTCAAGCTCAAAAGACTAAACTTTGGAGACAATACAATAGTCTGGTTCAACAGAGAATTTCAAGTACCCTACAACAATATTTTCTCAGATGTTAGCACTTTTAATATGGGTATTCCCTGAGGATCAGACCTTGGACCACTCCTTTTCTCAGTGTTTATCAATGACCTAACAATGAATCTTTCACACCCTAATAGTACTATCTACACAGATGATATACATCTCCTGTATACAAATAAAACACACCAATCACTCTAGACACACACATGCAATCCAAAGTCCTGAAACTCTGCACATGGCTACAACAGAACAAACTACTATGGAATACATCCAAACTAATGTTATGTTTTTTTCTACTCCAAAGAAGTTGCCATCCCTATAACAATAATCAAAGACAGAAAAGGTAATACTATCTTCAGTGTACAAGAGCAGACTTATTTAGGCTTGTTATTATACCCGCGTCTCAATTCAGCAAGCACACTGACAAAATTACTACTAAAGTTATTTTGCAATTAAAACTATGATGTTCATCGTGTTTCACTGTTGCAGTTATTACATTTGGGTAATCTGCTGGCAGGTTGCCCTCAGTCGGCCTGAATTCCAAAGTCTTGGGTTCTGCGTCGGTTGCTGTGTTCTCTTCCATGACGTCAGGTCGCCAGGGGTATAAAACATGCAGCTGATGCCATTTTCTTTAGTCTTTCTTGCCGCACTGTGCCCGAAGCAGAAGCATTTCACAAATGCCGGTCGGCCAACTACTGAAATATTTGAGTTCGAGTTTCAGAACTGAAGTCTTCACTAAAGCTAAGTACCCCATTGGGGAAACTTTCTTCTTGCTTTTTACTGGTCAGAAAAAGTTAATAATTGTATTACTTGTGTGAAGCAAATACCTCATAAGGATTTCCATTTATACTGTATTCCTTGCTTAGGCCCTGATCACAATGTGTCTGGCTGTCGGTTTTGTGCTAGATTTAACCAGCGCACTATTAAGACTCGGTATAGTTTTGCATCAAAGTATTTAGAAAACAGATTTAACTACCCAGAAATGTCAGATAGCAATCCAACTACTGGAGTACATAAAAAACGCAAAGAAAAGGACAGAGAAAGGCAGTTGAGATCCAGAACCGATGATGAAGCTTCTCCTAAGCCAGTCACTGGTTCACCGGTACTCAGTGAGGCACTTTCGCAGCCCCTGATACCCGCTACCTTTGAGTCGCAGCCCTCTACCGACACCCATGTGGAGTCCGGCATCCCGCAAGATACTCAAGGTATTGGACCGACGGATGTATCTCCCTCGGATGGGTCCAGAGCCGCTGAGCAGGCACCAGCTTCTGAGGGTGTATTCAGACCTCAACATTTGTATATCTAACTGATGACAGCTGCAAAAGCAACTTCTAAAACTAAAATAAGATGCATAAGCCATGTGCACAGACCTCTATGCCTAAAACACAGATGATCAAAATGGCTGAAGACCTTATTGCCTTGATCAGGGGTACCCATCCCCCTCCAGATAAGAGGCCTAAGCAAAACACTGATTATGAATCTTCAGATCAGGTTTCTAGGAATTATATATACCTCCCTATGAGGATTCTGATGCTGAGGAGTCTATTCCATCTGCATCTCCTTCTGAGGATTATTCATTTGGAGAAACCTTGCATACTTTGAGGGAGCATTTTCATTGGGAGAGTCAAGACTTCTCAGAATCAAAAAAGAGGCTCAGGGATTTCCTTCTTCTCCCGCAGCTCAAGCCTTTAGCCATTCCCCCTGTTTTAGACATTGTGGATGATGTGTTTTCGGAGTCAAGCTTGACCCCTGACTCCTTACCTCCAGCTCCCAGTAAGCCTGACAGATATTACAGGGTCCCTGATTCACATACATTTTTATTTAGAAACCCTGCTGCTGATCATGAAACAATTTCACAGGGTCCAAAGGGAGTTAAGGCCTCAACAGCAAAAAATCCTACCCCCTCAGACAAAGATTCAAGGGCATTGGACTATTGTCCTGTTTTTTGACGAACTGTTCGGTTTTCCAGTTTGTTTGTCAGTTAAAATTTAAACTCATGAAGTCCGGTTTTTTGTTTTTGTGAGGCCAGGAAAGTAAAATGTCCATGGGAGTCGAAAAGTACACCAACCTTCCTAAACCTAGTACACAACAATGAAATGCTTTACACTGTATTCCTGGTAGCTTCACAGTTTAGAGTACACATACACATGACATAGTACATTATTTTGATACAAATGGTTAAAGTGATAAATTTTATTCTCTCGGTTATTGATTTATCAATAGAACTGATTTTTTTTATTGGGGAAAGCATTACTAGCTATATGGAACAGCGGTATTTTTTAGCTTCATCAAAAGAAATCTTATAGCAAGACAGTGAAAGCTAAACACTCTGCCAACATTGCCCAGTGTTGCATTGTAGTGCCTTGATTTTAGACTAATTTCATGCAGTACATGCTTGCAAAGAACGCCGCAATCCACATTTTTATTATTTGTATTATTTCCTATGTTATATATTTACATAATATCTACTAACAAATTGTGCATCTTGCTTTTGGGCCCTTGCTTGCATTTTTTGATTATTTTTGCGTTACCCACCGGCTTTTTAACAATGAAAAATAAAACCACAAAATGAAATTTAAAGAAAATGGCAAGTGTGCTTGTTGCATGTGATTTCTGTGATTTCTTTTCCTTTCTTTTTAGGCGTAGATCTTTCTTAGATCTTTCATTCAGTCTCAGTCTTTTCATTCTCCAACTTTGCATAGCAGCGTTTAAGTGCGGTCTTCGTATCTTTGTATTAGAGTATTTGTTGTTTGTTTTACCTGGAAGTTTAATAACTAATTAATGAAACTGAAAAACATTAATGAAAATGAAAAAAGTTTAAGTGCTTTATGAGTTTATTATTTTTATGCATAATATAACATTCAACAAAAACATGTCATTAGAAAGAAATTCATCCACTTTTTTTATCATATTTTTTTTTGCATACATGACATGTAAAGAAAAAAATTAAGGTGGGTCGGACCCACAGAGTAAAAAAATCTGAAACTACTAGCATGAACTATATCACAGTTAGCTTCACTTTACTTGTCAACCCATTGACCCCAGCAGCCAAGCCTGGCACTGAAGGAATCTAACTTCCTCAAGAAAACCAAGCGGATGTTACACATAACAACGTTACCTGTCCCATGCCCCCCGTACAAACAGTATTTGACAGAACTTTCAAAATGCAAGAATGTTAAAGGGAATGTTTCATCATGAGCAGTAAAGTGAGCATATTGATTTTATTGTCTTTCAAAATGGATCTTATGGGGTAAATCATTTTTTTAATAGCAAAGATAACTGATTTTTTTTTTTTTTTTTTTATTTTTTTTTTACCATTTACCACCATGTGCACAGGCTGCTTTATCATCTCCCATGATCATCCATGTGTAGGTTTAGGAACATAGAAGAATATATATGGAATAAAAAACACACCATATACACTTTTCATCAATACTGGTACTTACATCTAGCACACAGTGCAATAGCATTAGTGCAGCCTGTTTTCTTTTCTTTTCTCCCCCGGCTTAAGTACTTAAGTCATGGTGTGGGGGGTGGTCAGCACTGTCACTGTGATGTGAAAAAACAAGGGGGGGGGGGGGCGGGGGAGGGCGGAATGGGGGGGGTTATGTGTGATTGTGATATTGACTAGTCCAGTTTTAACCGCAAAGAAACCTGGCAACCCTACATTGGACAGATGGGGGAAAAAGGTTTATACATCTGCATCCTTGGCAGTCAGGGCCTTAAACTGTCAATTTCATATGCTTAAGTACCAACAACATGTTATGGGATTGCTGAAACAGAAAATTATGTTGATTTCAGAATGTGCAGAAAATAAAGAATTGCAGGAATTATTGCATGCAGCTGAACAAGTTGGAAAGCATACTTTGCAATGTGGTTTTGATTCCTTAGAGGCCTCCTGCAGGGCCACAGTTACTGGATCTGTGATTATGAGGCATGCCTGGTTAAAGGAACACAATTTGCCTGATCATGTAAAAGCTAAATTGCTAGATGCACCTTTACAGCATGATTCTCTGTTTGGTATTAAGGCAGAAGAAGTTTTAAAGAAAATGGAAGACAAAGCTAAGTCTATGCAAACTGTTAGACTTCTTACAAGTGCAGCCACCAAGATTCAGTAGACACTGGCCTACAAAAAATTGGTCCTTTCCCGTAGGGTTGCCAGGTTTCTTTGCGGTTAAAACTGGACTAAAGTCACGCCCCTCGCATCACACATAACCCCACCCATTCCCACCCCCTCTCCCGCCCATGCCCCACCTATTTTGTGACATCACAGTGACATCAGCTGATGGGACCACCCACTTTGATGACTTAAGCCGTACTTAAAGGGGAGAAAAGAACACAGGCGGCACTAATTGCACTGCTAGGCTGCTGCAGATGTAAGTACCAGTATTGATGAAAAGTGTCAATATGGTGCCTTTTTATCCAGTTATTTATTTTCTATGTTCCTAAACCTAATTATGGATGATCCATGGAGATAAAAGGTCAAGAGCTAGCAGCCTGTGCACATGGTGGTAAATCTGATTAAAAAAATCCAAATAAAATGTAAGCAGTTATCTTTGCTATTAAAAAATTGTAAGTTTTGATTTACCCCATAAGATCGTTTAAGTCAATAACATCACTTTACTGCTCATTCAGAAATGATGATCTTAACATTCCCTTGCATTTTGAAAGTTCTGTCAAATACTGTTTGTACTGGGGCATGGGACAGGTAACTCAGTTGTTAAGATGTAACATATTTTCCGTTTCGTACTTCGGATTAGGAAGTTTCAGTCCTTGGCTGCGCCTGTATTGGGTGGGGGTCAATTAAGCTAAGTGTTACTGCCCCTAGTGTGATATTTCAGATGCTAGTACTTAAGATCTTGTACTGGGTCCGACTGACCTCCCACTCTTTTTCTTTACATGTCACATATGCAAAAAATGGGATAAAGGGGTTGTGGATGAATGGATTTCTAATAGGTGACATGTTTTATGTTACTTTCAAAGTATACGTCATAATCTCAGAAAAGCACACATACTTTAAAGAGTTTCATTAATGTTTTTCTATATCACGCCAAAGTTGCGGGTTAAAACAGGTAACTTCCTACAACAATGCGCTCTAATACAAGTTTACGAAGATGCAGACTGGACCGCTGCTATGCAGTTGTAAAACGGCAATAAGACTGAATGAAAGATGACTCAAGCCTCTAGATCTAAGAAAGATGCACGTAGGAAAAGAAATCACATGCAGCTAGCACACTTGCCATTTTCTGAACATGGCAAAGAGATAGTTTTATTTTTCATTGTGGTCCCTTGCGACAGAATCAAGTAAAAGCAAAATAATGTTGGGTAACTGCAAGTGCCCAAAAAGCAAGATGCACAATTTGTTTCATGGAATACGATTCAACATAGTAGATGAGGATAATACAAATCAGGGCGTGTTAATTGCTAGCAGTATTACACTGCATGGTGAAGTTCTAAAATCAGTCTGAGTGTACTACAATGCAACACTGGGCAATGTTGGCAGAGTGCTTAAGCATTTTAAATCTTGCTATAAGATTTCTTTTGTCACTGCTTGGTAGTTGGTAGGATAATGATAGCTAAAAAAATACCGTTTTCCCACCGTGGAGTAATGCCTTCCAGTGATATCTCTACAATCCGTATAGCAGAAAATAAAATTTGTCCATTTGTATTACATCACTGCCACTTAAGTTAATGTATGTACTGTCTAAACTATGTAGCTACCAGGAATACTGAAGTTAAAAGCATTTCATTGTTGTGTAGTAGCTAGTAGTGTAGCGTACCACTCCCGTTCGAGCTGGATACATTTACTTTCTCCTCTCCTCTGGCAGCACAAAAAAAAACCGGACTTCATGAGTTTAAATTTTTTAACTGGACAATTTGTCTGAAAACCGGACAGTTCGGTCAAAAACCGAACAGCTGGCAACCCTACTTTCCCATGTCAGACAGAGCTCAAATGGGCAAATCCAGACGTCGTAAGGGTTCCAGATACCAGGAGCAAGATTCATACAGGTCAAAGCAATGGGGCGTTTCCACCTCCAAATCTGGAGGAGATAAAGCGCAAACCTACAGAAAGCAATCCCAATGACTTCCCTCTGCCTACACCAAGCGCTTATCTTTTTGCAGTACCCATAGGGGGAAAATTAGCACTTTATGCTCAAAATTGGCAGTTAATAACCCAGGACAAGTGGGTACTAAACATTGTATCACAGGGATACAGATTCAATTTCCACACTCTGCCAATGGCAAATGGTTGGCCAGATCTGCCAAAAAATCAATGGGCAGATGCACAGAAACAGGTTTCATCCCTCATGGATATAGGGGCCATTCAGACCATACCAGAACAGGAAAAAGGACAAGGTTTTTACTCGCCTGTTCTTGGTACCCAGAAAGGACAAGGCCTGGCGGCCAATACTGGATTTATCGATTTTGAACACATACCTGGACATTCCAAAATTCAAAATGCTGACTTTGCAGCAGCTTCTGCCCATGCTGGGCAAGAATGCTTGGCTGGTGACTTTAGACCTAAAAGAGGCATACCTGCATGTTCCAATAAGACAGTTGTGCAGAAGATACCTCAGATTCAAGGCTGGCTTAATGCATTACCAATTCTCTGCACTGCCCTTTGGCTTAGCTACTGCGCCCAGGGCCTTTACAAAGTGCCTGGCACCAGTAATTGCATTTTGCAGACAAAGAAGTATACAAATATATCCTTACTTAGGACGACTGTCTCATTCAAGCAGAGAACAAGGACACTGTTCTTCGACACCTGGCATTTGTGAAAAGGCTTCTAACATGCCTAGGGTACACAATAAATGAAAAAAATCACAACTGGTACCCTCTCAAAATATAGCATTCCTGGGTGTAAGCTTGAATACAACTGCCCAGATGGCTTACCTCATCCCAGACAAGCAAAGGCAACTGACTACTTACTTCAAACTGCTGGCAACAAAATCCCAGTCTTCTGCAAGACAAATTCTGCAGGCTCTGGGCTTCATGGCATCCTGCATCCTACTAATTCCATATGCAAGACTGCATATGAGGAAACTTTAATGGTACCTAAAAAGTTTATGGAGTCAGCATTCACACAGTCTGGAAACAATGATTCCTCTCATTCCTTGCCTGCAACAGGAGTTTCTATGGTGGACAAAGGCATGTCGCCAAAACATGGGACGGCCCTTCACTCGACCCCCTGCCAGCCAAACCTTAACAGATGCATCAGATTATGCCTGGGGGGGGGGCCCACATAGCAGGAAGATGCATTCAGGGCTTATGGACACCAAAACCAATGCATCTACATATCAACCAGAAAAAGATGCTAGCTGTTCAAAATGCCCTAACAACCCTCAAGGACTTACTTCATCCAGGACAACTACTGATAAGACGGACAACACCACAGTCATGTGGTATATAAACAAGCAAGGGGTCACACACTTGTACCCCCTTTGCAGATTAGCCATGGCACTGTGGGACACAGCTTTGTCCTACCAAATACATCTTCAAGCTCAATTCCTGCCAGGAAAACAGAACACTCTGGCAGATGATTTAAGCAGAAACCTTATGGATCTTCACGAGTGGAAACTAAATCCACAAGTCTTCAGCATGATAACAGAGAAATGGGGGAGCCCAGGCATAGATCTATTTGCCTCTCCTCAAAATTATCAATTGAAAAGATTCTGCACAAGGACTTATCACAGACAAGCATGAAAAGTGGACGCCCTATCCTTCTGTTGGAAAAAAACTATCAGTTTACGCCTTTCCTCCTCTGCCTCTTCTAGCCAAGGTCCTCCTAAAAGTCAGGCAAGAGAAGCCAACGTTGATATTAATTGCCCTGGACTGGCCCCAACAATACTGGTACCCAATCCTAAGGAACTTGTCTCAATACCCAGCTTGGACCTTGCCTCAAAGACCACAACTACTGTCCCAGCAAAACAATCAGATCCTGCACAGTCAACTACAGACTCTGAACCTGACAGCATGGCTAATCATGTAGTCATACAAACAACACCTCTCAGTAAAGCTGTGATGGATGTCATTTTGGAAGTCAGAAGGCCTAGTACTAGAAAATCTTATGCTGACAAATGGAAGAGATTTTGTGCTTGGAATCAAGCACAAGGAACTGATACAGCAGAACCAAATATTCCTCAGATATTACAATACTTAACTGAGATGCTTGACAAAGACCTATCTTTCTCATCAATCAAAATCCACGTCTCTGCCATTTCAGCTCATTACAATACAGAGCCACCAATCTTTTCTCATCCGTTACTAAAGCAGTATCTTAGGGGAGCCAAAAATTTAAGGCCTCCTAGAAGATCACCATTACCTGCATGGGACCTCGATTATGTGTTGGAAAAGCTCACCCTGCCTCCATTTGAACCAGCTGCTACCGCTGATATAAAGTTCTTATCATGGAAAACAGCTCTGCTACTAGCAATTACTTCAGCAAGAAAAGTTTCAGAGCTACAGGCCCTCATGGCTGTAGAGCCTTTTATCATATTTTACCCAGACAGGGTGTCTTTGAGGACAAATCCTACTTTTATGCCTAAGGTGGTTTCCAGTTTGGCTCTTAACCAAACAATTCATCTGCCAACTTTTTATCCAAATCTGCAGAACAAGGGGGAGAGAATTCTGCATTCCTTGGATGTACACAGGCAGTTCAGATTCTACTTGAGCAGGACTAAAGCTCTAAGAAAAACTGAGCAATTACTAGTGTCATATGCTGCAGGATCAGAAGGAAAGGCTATTTCAAAGCAGACAATTTCAAAGTGGATAAGCCACTGCATCCATTTCTGCTACTAACACCATGGTAAACCTGTGCTCAAGGGCATTAGGTCTCATTCCACCAGAGCTGCAGCTACTTCAGCAGCCTTTCTCAGAGGAGTACCAACCAAACACATTCTAGAGACTGCTACTTGGAGTTCTGTTCACACCTTTACAAAGCATTACCATTTGCCTCTCTACTCTATGTCCAGGGCAGGCTTTACCACTGCAGTGCTGCAGGGCCTTATAGCTGCACCTAATGCTGTTTAGCTCCAGCCTCCCAACCATAGCTTTGGGATTCAACCCAAATGTAATGACTGCAACAGTGAAACACGAAGAACATAGTACAGTTCATAGGTTCATAGGTTCATAGGTTCATACTAGGCTATCTGCCCGAGGGCATTTACAAGCCTAGCCCATCGTTTTGTGGCTTACGCCACCCCTTTAGTATGGGGAACTATACCCATTATTTTGCTGTGCCTCTGTCGAGCAGTGACACTGAGGTAATCCCTGGGGTATATCTGCGATCTCCCATCCATTGGTCAAGATTTCTCTTGAACAAGGCCAGCGAGGTGCTCTGCCTCACATGTACCGGGATTTTGTTCCACAGCATAGGGAGTCTTTGGGTGATGAATCTATCCCTCCAGCACGTCCTATTAATAGCCGTGTCGAGGTTTAAGTCTCCCGCCCTTGTGGCTCTGATGGATCTAGATTTTTGAGGTGAAGCATATTCATCAAATCTGGGTTTGACATGGCCTTGTATGTTAGGCAAAGGTCACCTCTGAGCAGCGGTGGCGACTGAATAGAGCTGGAGTTCTTTCAGTCGGGCAGCATAGGACAGATTTTGAGACCCTTTATCCTCTTGGTGAGGAACTTTTGTGGCCTCTCCAGCTGCTGCAAGTGTCGGGTCAGATACATTCCGAATGGGGCATTGTACTCAATCATTGGTCTGATGAGTGATGAGTAAAGGGAGACTATGACCTCCCTTGATCTAGATGAGAATCCCTTCATGATAAGGTGGGCAATGTAGAAGGTCTTCCTAACTACTTTAGCTACATGGGTGTCGAATGACAGACTACTATCAACCTGGGTCCCCAGGTCCCTGATAACTTCTTCTGTGCTCAGTGGATTGCCACCTATTTGGTAGCTAGGGGTAACCTTGTTTTTCCCGAAGGGTATGACTATGCATTTTTGGCATTTAACTTTAGGCCGTGGCTCTGGCACCAGTTATCCGTTTCTGTGAGACCCTTCTGAAGGATATCTGTGTCAGATGTGTTTTCTACTATGGCGCCCAGTTTGCAGTCATCTGCAAACTTTGTCAGCCATAACCCTCCTGTGTTTGCTTGTACTTCGGAAAAGTAGATGCCAAACAAGAGTGGGCCCAGGACTGAGCCCTGTGGGACACCACTTGTGACAGGCTTTGAGTCTGACATGGCGCCAGCAACTCTGACCCTGTGGGTTCTGTCACTCAGCCAGTTTGCAACCCATCTTGTGATGTATGGGTTAACATTTAAGCTGATGAGTTTTTACCCGAGTGGGGTATTGTATCGAAGGCCTTAGCCAGATCGAGGTAGGCTGTATGGACTGCCTTTCCCTCATCAATGGCTTTGGTGACTGTTTGAAAAAGTCAACCAAGTTTAAAAGGCATGATCTGCCTTTGACAAAGCCAAACTGGGTTGGATCCAAAGTCTGCAAATTCCCTATGTCTTTATTTATGAGGTCCATTATGATCCTCTCCATGGCTTTGCAGATAAGGCTTGTCAAGCTAATGGGCCGGTAATTTCCAGGGTCGGTGGAGGCACCGCCTTTGTGAAGTGGGACCACAGTTGCAGTGCGCCACTCCCTGGGTACGTATCCAGAGGTAAGACTTTGATTAAACAGCTGTCCTAGCTGTGGGTTTAATTCCTCATTGAGTTCGTGGAGCACACAGCCGGGGACACCATCAGGTCCCATGGATGCTGTGTTTTTGCTTTGGAGAGCAGTTCTCACTTGGGCGCTGGAGATGTTTGGGGGCTGCAATCGTTTGGTATAGATATCTCTCCTTTTGGGGAGGGGAGAAGTTTGCACTGAACCTGTCAGCCAGTATGTTGGCAATGTCTGTAGGATCAGTAATCTTCACATCATTTTGAACTAGTTCTGAGCATATCTGGGAGTTTCCTCCTAGGTTTCTAACATAGCTAAAGAAGGCCTTATGATTGTCTTTTGAGTCTTTAGCTATTTTTCTCTCGAAATTTGCTTTGGATGATTTTATGAGAGCTCTTAGTTTTTACTTATAGTGATCAAGGGTGTCTTACCTTTTAAGGATTTTGCTCTATCTTGTAGTAGCTTCCTCCTTTTGTTGTAGAGTTTGTTTATGGCTGGGGTCCACCAGACTGGACGCTTGCCTTTGGTACAAAGAGTCTTTGTTTTGCTTGGGATTGCCTTATCCATGCAGTCCTGCAGGTGCTGGTAGAAGGCATTTGTAAGTGATTCAGTGGCTTGAGTACTGTTTTCCGCCGGCTCGGGGCCTTAAAGGAGACCACACTAGTCTTTAGAAGTGTGAAGTCGGCTTTTGAGAAGTTCTTTACTGTGGTCTTTTTATTTCAGGTGGGGTGGGATGAGGACCTCCAGCGAGATTAGTTGTGATCTGATCTCACCAGTGAGGGGTATACTTCGGTGTTGAACATTGTGCTCCCATGTTCGTGATGATGAGATCAAGTATGTTATCTCCTCTTGTGGGGATGGTGACTAGTTGTTCCATGGCATTTGAGTTTATGAATTCCAGGAATTTTTGGGCTAGGGTGTTTGGGCTTGAGTAGTGTTCCCAGTCTATATTAGGGTAATTGAAGTCACCTAGTATGATGGTGTTTGGTGATACATTTATCCCCTCTAGTGTTTTCAGGAAGGCCATGTGAGGTTCCTGAGTTTGTGAGGGTGGCCTGTAACATGCTACAATTTGCAGAGCAGTCTTGCCTACGGTTAATTGCACCTGGATGGTCTCCGATGCATCATGCGTTGCCACCAGTCTTGAGGTGTGGGTGTCCTTGATGAATATGGATACCCCCCCTCCTTTCTTGGTATTGTCCGGATTTTGGGGCCGGAACTTAAACCACAAATGTAGATGTTCGAGTGTATTCACTGTTGCAGTCCAGGTTACCCTCCCGCCATCCCCCTGTCATTCTGAAGTTTATCTTTCCTTCTCTATCTTCTACAGCCTAGGTGGTATATTTACTTGTAGATGAAGGTAAAGTTTATATTGATGCATGTATGTATATATATATATATATATATATATATATATATATATATATATATATATAATGTTGCTGCCTTTTTGGGGGCACCTGACATCAGGGGCAAGAGAAACTAAAGAAAATGGCATTGGCTGCATGTTTTATACCCCTGATGACCTGACGTCATGGAAGAGAAGACAGCAACCGACACAGGACCCAAGATTTTGGAATTCAGGCCGACTGAGGGCAACCTGCCAGCAGATTACCCAAATGTAATGACTGCAACAGTGAATACACTTGAACATCTACATTTATGGTAAGTGTATCCCCAACTACCCAGAAATACATTGACAAAAATATTCTCTTTCATAAAATTGAATAAGAACTACTAGTACTCAGCATGCATTCCATCTACAACTACTGAAAGGTATAGACTGCAGAGCTAAAAAATTGTAAATATGCTCTCCTTGTTGACAAACAAACAAAAAAAACACACACACACAATTGTGATGTTCTTCAGGAGATGCACTCACTTCAAATTCCAGATAGAACCACTTTAGTTATGGGAACACTAATCTTTAAAGTTTTTAAAACAGGATACTGTCCTCCTCTCAAAAGGGAATTACCTCTGAGAGACCAAAACTACTCCTTTAGGAACAGCCAAGAAAATGTTCTTAAAGACCTAAATTTAAACTTGGCATAGGTGAGAAAGGCTTCTCAAGAGTAGGGCCTGCACTGTGGAAAAGTATCAAATGATATTAAGTGCATTAATACAGATCAAGCCTTAAAAATTATTAAAATTATACTAGTCAATGAATCTAAATGCTCATACTTTTGAGATAGTGGTTAAAAAACAGGACCTTATTAAATCAGTTAATATAACTAAACTCATTCATCTTATGTAAAATTGTATATATTACCTTCTTTATGAAATGTTTTTGTATGATAAGTTCTGTCTTTCCCTGTAGTCAATAGCAATGTATATAATTAAAGTAATTCATTGTACATGCAGTGCCCGAGTTACAGACATCCGGCTTGCGGACAACCCATAGATAAGAACGGGCTGCTGCAATGTCAGAAATAGCATGAAAATAAATACAAATCTTTAAAGTTGCCCAAATCTTACCTTAAAATGAAGAATTCTGATGTACTTTCCTTTTCCCCATTTTCCCCATTCGTGAAGCTGCTTGCATGTCTTATTAGAGCAGTTACTTCTGCCTTCACAGAGAACAAGAGATTTGATTGGTTAAGAGATCACTGTGTTGATAAACAAAAGAATGAACCTGGATGCCACTGTTCAGCGAAACAATAAAGCCATGGAGAGAAATGTAGGCAGACTTCCATTTAATAGTAAAAGCAACAAAACAACAAAACACATAAATGTATTCAGCACTTCGTTTTCATTTCTAGCATTTCCTCAGATGTGCGCTGTCACAAACCAATCCACTACAAATAGTAAAATATCATGACATCACTAATCAATTAACCAATAGTATTGTTTAAAAGACATTAAAATGTTTTGGTGCAACGGTAGCATTGTTGCCTCACAGCAAGAGGTTCTCCCATTCGATTCTTGGCTGGAGTGCGGGGAGTGCCTTCTGTGTGGAGTCTGCATGTCCTCCCCGTGGTTGGGTGGGCATTTGAAAGACATTCGTAAATGGGCGTGCCTTCATTGAAGGTTGGGCGTCGGGCTGGCACCTCGGCGTTTGTGAAAATCTGCTGCCAATCATTAGTGGACCGGAGTTCCGCTGTGGCGACCCCTAACCGAGAAAAGCCGAAAGACAACAACAACATATTGTATTAAATAAATAATCTATCTACATTGTTAGTATATTGAACCCAAGACATAGTTTTCCTCCCATTTGGCTAACACCAAATTTGAGTATGTGGGTGAGCATATTGCACCCATCACCACCCCTTTTATTTGATGAAAAAATTCACCATTAAAATAAATGTAATTATATTTCAACACTAGTTCAACTAATTGCAAGATTAAGGTGTATTCGTCATTTGACATTGTTCCATCTTCATGAATAATTTCCTCAAGTAAAGTTAAACCTTCTTGATGGGGTATACAGGAAAATAGGTCAACAATGTCTATGGTAAGAAACCCCTGGTTTTCATTCACCAATTCTTGTTTAAAACTTCTTAACAAGTCCCATGAATCTCTTAGGAAGCTTTGTCTCTTTAACCACAGAAATTTAAGTTTAGTATCTACAAGTTTAGCCAGAGGCAAGGTCTTCGATCCCTCTGCTGAAACAATTAACCTTAATGGTGGCTCCATTTCATTCTTATGTATCTTTGGGATGCCAAAGGTGGTGGGGATTTTTGGTTTTTCAACAGTTAAAAATTTCAAAATTTTCTGATCAATAAGGCCTTCAGTAAACAAATCCTGCAACACCATATCTATCCTACTATAGGATATATTTATCTCATTCCTAGAGACACACATATATTTATCCGTGTCCCTTAACATCTCATTCATCTTGTATTCATAGGACAGTATATCCATAAACACTATTCCCCCCCACCTTTTTCAGGTTTCATTACTCTTATAGTTCCATCATTCCTTAATTCTTGCAAAACATTACTTTCTTCTGCAAGCAAGTTCTGTCTAAATTTAGCCTTGCTAAAATTATTCCTAATTTCTTTTTCAATCACGTTTTCCAAATTTTTGATTTGGGGGTAGAGTGGAGGGTTAAATCTGTGTTTTCATCTGATTAAAAAATATTTGAAAATTAATTTTCTCATGAACATTTTAATATCCATTAATGTTCTTGCTAGATCACCCCTTTTATTTGGAATATATTTAATGCCCTTAGATAGAAGAAAAAAAATGCTCATTTCTTAATACCACATCACTAAAATTATAAATAGTAAAACCATCCTTTGTATACTTAAAATGGTTAAAAACATCCTGCCTAATAGTATCCAAGTCTAAATCAGGGCGGGTGGCATTATCTATAATCAATACCCCCCCTTCTTCCCATCCCCCGAAAATGTGTATTCTGATACTGATGTTGCTCTCCTTTATTTCTGATCCTTTCGGATCTTTGTAATGGTGGGTATTCTGATACATCATCCAGTTCAGAAACTTCATCTCCTATTCGGCCATATTCAGGGTGATTTATATTATTATTATCGTTATTCGTAGCTCCTCTTTCATCTTTATCTCCCCACTTCCAAGACCTATTACTAACTTTTGGCGGTTGACAACTTGCATCATTTTTATAATCGTTGAGGTCTCTTTCTAGCTTTTTTTCTTTTTTCTTTTGATCAAATCATCACATTGGCCATCAATATCCTTCATAATATTATCATATTTCTCTTTTTCGGAAGGAAAATATAAATTAAAGCATCCTTTATACATTCATTTAATGACTCAATTTCAATTAATAATTAATTTTTACCCTCATATTCTCATCAATAATACATTTCAAAATTTCAAGCCCACATCAGTTAAAAACATCAATTATATTTTTATGAAATATACTGCCTAAAACAACATTGTTTTGATATTTATAAAGTCTTAGTCCTTTAGGCACAATGCCTTCACTTATACATTCCTTTAAGTAGGTATTCTCAATATCCAAACTCTTGAATTTATAAAGCAGTTTCTGAAAATGCAATAATTTGTTATTATAAGACACTGTAATAGGTCCAGGTTTTACTGATTTATCTTTGAAATCTTTTAAATAACTGACCTGTAGCCAGTCCTTTAATTCAAATTTTTGTGATTTTGTTCACCACAAAATGAATTACTTCCTTGTCCTGGTGTAATAGTCTCTAAGGATGTTCCACTTGTATTTCTTGATGAGCAAGCAATGTTTTCGCCCCTTAGAATAGCTGGAGTTTGTCTAAAATCCATTCCGTTTCCATCAGACATGCCATTAGCATCGACATTCATATTATCAGGTCTAGCTAAAACAGTGTGTGTATCTGCTTTAACCACTGCAGCTCCCCCTCTCACTGTAACTTCCTAGTTCAGCCCACTTTGAATAGCTGCAACCAGGGTAACCACTGATTTACTTAACGACTCAGTAAGTCAACAAGCTGAGTTAATTGGCCCACCAGTTTCCTAGCTTGGCCAGCCTCCTCTCTCACATTCCTTGCATCACAATCTGTGCTCACTTTGCTGTCCATTGCCAATGTATATCACCAATAAATCCAAAAAGCAGGCAAACAATGAAAAATCGCACAAATAAACCAAAGAATGAACCTGGATGCCACCTGGATGCATCTGTTCAGCGAAACAATAAAGCCATGGAGAGAAATGTTGGCAGGCTTCCGTTTAATAGTAAAAGCCACAAAACACATCATGACCTTAGAGGCCAATAAAAGGCCAGGGTTAAATGAATGTGTCACTGGCTCCGCTTTTAAAACTGAGGACAGCTAAATTGTAAGAATTGTAAATATGCTTTTTCCCTTCATCCCACCATTTATACAAAACCATGGCATGTTTTTGCTTCACTTTATACATATTATGCATAATATTTTTATGGTATGGTTTTAGTATATATATATATATATATATATATATATATATATATATGTGTATGCTTTATGTGTTTATTATATTTATCTTATACTTATTTTTACTTTCATATAATTAAATAATACATATTAGCATGTTTTTACTATATTATACAAGTACTTATAGACAGTTTTTTACATATTTAATGATTTATAGTTAAATTATTTATTTAATACAATATAATTATTTTAAAACATTTTAACGTCTTTTAAACAATACTATTGGTTAATTGATTAGTGACGTCATGATTTTTTACTATTTGTAGTGGATTGGTTTGTGACAGCCCACATCTGAGGAAGTGCTAGAAACGAAAACGAAGTGTTGAATACGTTTATGTGTTTTGTTGTTTTGTGGCTTTTAGTATTAAACGGAAGTTTGCCTACATTTCTCTCCGTGGCTTTATTGTTTCGCTGAACAGTGGCATCCAGGTTCATTCTTTGGTTTATTTGTGTGATTTTTCCTTGTTTGCCTGCATTTTGGATTTATAGATCACTGTGTTGGCAATCTGCTTGGTCAAGACTGCTGGCTTGTACAGTACACAGTATTGAAACAGTTACTGTACTGTACAGTAGAATGGGCAAATGACATTGCGCTCACTAGGGTCTAGGTGACAGTAGGAGGTCTGGCAGAGGTCTGAAAGTTCAGGAAAGAGTGGAAAACATTAGTGGGTGATGCCTGTAGTACAGAAATGTGAAGTGAAGCTTAAAAAAAAAGTACATTTAACATATTTTTTGTATGGAATATTCTACTGTACTGTACTGTACTGTATTACAGTATAATACAGTAGAATGTTCCATATACGTGTTTCGACTTACATACAAATTTGACTTTAGGACAGACTAAAAAAATGGATCTTATCCTTAACCCAGGGACTACCTGCATGTAAATTATATATATTACCTTCCTTTTTACAATGATTTAGCATGACAATGTTCTGTATTATTGATTAATTTAATATGCAGTTTGCTTTTATTGTATAATCTTTTCTACTGTGCATCTTGTAACATTGTCCCCAGGTCATGACTTTAAAGAGTAAATAGCCCTGCACACTTACCCAGTCAACAAATTGAAATAAATAATTAAATAATTAAATTAAATGAACAAATAAATAATTAGTGAATCGTATATCACACTGCCTGCTAGTAATTGTTTTTTTTTCTTCTTCTTTGAGGTATAGTGATATGGGTGTGAGATTCTCCTACATGGGAATGCATGGGGCTCCCTCCTCTATAAATCACTTTCTGTATTTGTCCCAGTAAAGGTCAAGTGCATGCATTGCAGTAATGTGTACACTGATGATCAGCTGTTATTTGTTAGATGTGATGTAAACTTGGCTGTGATATAAAGATATCGTGGACCCCGTATACCTTCTGTACCCTAAATTTGTTAAAGAAGGAATCCATCTGAGACCAAGAAGCATCTGCATTCTTCTGCTGGATTTAAATTTTGTAGAAGAAGGTTAAATCTACCTCCATTTGACACAGATCCTACAGTGACTTTAACTGTGCTACACACCACTAGAAATCATGCAATAAAATGGGTTCTAACGTTATTTATATAGTATATTGTATGGTAATAGAGACCTTATCTGCCATGAAGGAGGAAGCTAAAGCATTAAGGCGTAAGATAGCAATTTTGTCTGTTTCATTCCAATCAAATGATAAACGTTTGCCTATAGTTTCATCATTTTGTAATGTGTTTTACATACTTTAGTTGCCCTAGCCTGGTAAATAATTTTCATAGTAGCTACAACTTCACATAGACAGTATACAGAGCTAAAGGTCATGATGTGCAGTTCAATGTGCTGCTTTATTGCTATGGCAAATACAAGAAGACCCTAACCTTTTCAATCAAAGCATATGCACAAAAGGCAATTGTCTCTTCAGCATATTACAAAACCATTTCTGCTCAGGTCATAGTGAAGATCTACCCTAGACTTCTGTCCAGATTTTCAGAAACCACTACAACTAAGATCCGTAAGGGCACTGCTGGGTTTGGTGGGGAATCCTTCAAGGATGCCTACCCTTACCTAACTACTACTTTAAATCAGGATGGCATGATACTGCTTAAGATTCTGCCAATGCTGAGCTGCTGCAGGAGTCCTCCTTAAAAAAGAAAATCAGTAGTGATGTCTAACATGTTTGTAGTTCGCAGTCTGTTATTGTAAAAACCGTGGACAAAAAATATATAATGAGGGACAAAGGCATAGAATCAGGACATATTTTAATACAATGGACATATATACTTCAAAAGTTAATAGAATTCTAGATTTTGTATTAGCATGTGTTTTCTTTAACTTAAATGTATATCATTATTTAGTGACTGCAGTCTTCAAATACTTGCCTGCAAACCACACAATTTATAAAGAGCAGACTACAAATATGAAGTAAAATAAGGGACATTCTATGTCTATAGTATTTTCAAAAAGTAGATTTAGCATCCAAGATTTACAGAAATTATAGCAAAGCATGGAAAGTTTCTTCTCACCAAAACAAAACACTTAATGATACTAGATATGTCATGAACTGCAAGCAAATTCAAATGTTTCACATTGTAGCCAATAAATCGATTTACTGTGTAAAAGTTGGTCACAGTCCTTAGTAATTTATGGCTCTCTTTTTCTAAAAATGCAGCTAAGGTTAAAGAAGTCAGAGTTTCTTAAAATTTCAAAGGGTACAGTAAGCATTAGGCATCCAGATGTTTTTGCAATACTTCTTACAATTTTATAATAACAATAATACAAGAATTTTGCACTTTCATTACCTACCCACAAATTATGTTATCAAAATACTATTCATTTAACTCCATCTTCCTTGGGACCTGGTTAATGGCACCCCTTCCTCTGCCCCATCTGCTCATTGTTCCTCGAGGGGAGAGAGCAAGACATTCCCAGGACTGGGTAAGAGCACAATGGTCCATTTATTTCTATCTAGGAAGGCCTTATCAGCTCTTTTTTCCCTTGTGAGGTGAGGTTAGCCACTGGGAAGAAGACCAGATGCTGGTCCTCATGGTCACTCTACAAAATTCCTTCCTGGGGTTGGCTATACATGTCACTCTCTGGCACAGTGGGGTGAATGTTGCTTATGCAGTGCAAACTTGTCCTGCCCCTTCCATGAGTGAGATTCTATCCACTAGTAGGCATCTGTAATGGCAGGGTAAGCTAACTGGGATCAGCCATACAAACACTCCACTTGGTCCCTGCAGTGCCTGTTTTGATAGTTGAACATGGATCACCTGGGGGGTTACCAAAAGTAATTCAAAGTGATGGCAAATTATAACTACTATTCTGTAAGATTCAGGTAAAAATTCTTTGCCTGTAAGGATGTAAAATAGGCCTAAATCAAAATAAAAATGACAAAGGCACCAAATAGTCCACTAAGTAATCCAAGGCACCCAGGAAAATGTAGCCAACCACTGATAAATCAAATTCACAACTTTATTCAGCCAAAATAAGACAAAACATAAATGCTCTCTGTGAACAATACTTTTTCATTTCAACCTTTATCAGATGTGGACTGCTTCTCTCAAGA
The DNA here is from genome assembly GCF_019279795.1 of Protopterus annectens. Taxonomy (NCBI): domain Eukaryota; kingdom Metazoa; phylum Chordata; order Ceratodontiformes; family Protopteridae; genus Protopterus; species Protopterus annectens. The sequence goes on from NC_056737.1 coordinate 225,057,127, forward strand.
ACCCTTATATACCTTTCATTTGCATATTATATTGCCAATTAGGAAAATGTTAGGCACATACAAATGTGGGCATTGTACACAATGCAGTTACATAGTGAACAAAGAAAATTTGTTCTTAGAAAGTAGAAATACTTGGTTGAATGGAAAAGAATATTGTAACTGTGACTCCAATGATTTAGTATATCTGGCAATGTGTCAAGTATGTCAGCCATTTTATGTTGGAAAGACTGAACGTAAATTAAAGAGAAGGATCTATGAACACTGCTGATATACAAACAAAAAAGGAAACTAATGCATTGTTTAAGCACCAACAGGAAAGTAAAAAAGCTCACTATTTGTTTTTTGTGTTGGAAACTATAAAGAAAGATATACAAGGAGGTTTCTGGGAAGAAAGGATCAAATATAGGGAACTATGGTGGCAAATCACTTTGCAAGCAAATATTCCACCAGGACTGAACAAAAATATTTCTATAGTTCCCTTATTGAAAATAAGATCCGCTAAATTATAAACAATGTTTGGAGTTTATTGCGTATTGTTTTTATCATAATAATACATTCTCACTTCTAAAAATTGTCATGATTTATGTTTTTAAACCTTTTAAGGTATTTTATATGGAATATTAACAAAGATTGTATATGTTTCTTAATTGTCATGGTACTTAAATGCTTTGTTTTAAGTTTGTTGTATACCAAGAAAAGCCACTAGAGGGAGCTCAAATGTAATAGTCAAGCAGTATTTATATTCATATTTTACAGTAAACAGAAATATTTATTTATTTTTTTAGTCATCTCTTAAACCAGTTTATAAGTTTTGATAAAATCTCATTGCATTCTACACAGAATATATTTATACATTCTTTTTTTATGATGAAATGAAGGTTTTTAGTTGGTTTTTAACATTGTTTTTACTGTAATGCATAGCAATTTTAGAGTGTATTTTTTTAAATGTGTCAATAAATGGCATTTAAATTAATTGGCAAATTAGTATGCAAATGAAAGGTATATAAGGGTTCTTGAGAGAAGCAGTCCACAGCTGATGAAGGTTGAAATGAAAACGTATTGTTGGTAGAGAGCGTTTGTTTTGTCTTATTTTGGCTGAATAAAGTTGTGAATTTTATTTATCAGTGGCTGGCTACGTTTTCCTGGGTGCCTTGGATTACAATGTAAAATAGGCCTAAACTACTGAGTTCTGCCTTCAGCTTCATCCTTTTGTGACAGCTGTTTCATCACCATAATTGGTCATTTTTGCAGGAAAAGACCAACTGGGACAGAGTAGTAAGTATTGTCATTAAATATTTGAAAAGCAGAAACATAATGCATTGTATACTATTCTAAACTAAAGTCATTTCTTCTGTGCCTAATTCCAACTTTTGCACTTGTCTGAAGAAAGAAAAAGGCACATAACTAGTTGCCCTTTACATTTAGGTACTACTTTTATATTTTAAGATTCTAAACTTTATAAAGTCATTTCTTCTGTGCCTAATTCCAACTGTTGCCATTTGTCTAAAGAAAAAAAAAACACTTACATAGTTGCCCTTCCACATTTAGATACTACTTACAGACTTTTTAATTTATGCTTTTTCATTCTTATATGCATCCTTCCCCATCAGGTAGTCTCTGGTGTTCATATCTAGGCTAAACAGAATAATGCAGCACTTAGGAGTAAATGTACAAAACAGCAGACCTGCTCCAGAAGATACAATGGCAAATATTTCCCAAGCTACCATAAACTTCCCCTGTGTGCTCAGGTAGGCTGTAATAAATGACATCCACATACTAACAAATACCAGTATACTGAATGTGATAAATGTAGTCTCATTAAAACTGTCTGGGAGCTTTCTGGATAGAAATGCAACTATAAGGCTTACAACAGCTAAAAGGCCCATATAAGACAACGGGTCTATATCAGATAATCAAACTTTTTAAAGTTTGAACACCATATGGTCCAGACCAAATGTTCAAACTCTTAAAAGTTCGAAAATCAAATTAAAAAAAAAAAAAAACAGAAAAAACCTACCTGAAAGCTTAAGCAGGGGGGAAAGTCCCCCGGCACCCCCCCCACACCCCCCGCTCTTTAAATATACCAACTCTGAGATTGCCCTACAGTGCAGACAATGGAAAACTTCCATTGTTGCACTGTACGGGGAGCTCCACTGAAACATTTAAACTTTTAAAAGTTTGATCATATGGTGTCGATCGTATGATGTTCGAACTTTTAAAAGTTCGATAACATGATAGGAACCGTAACACAACATGTATCACAATGCCACAGGTGAGCCTGTGACACACATATTATTATCTGAATAGGAGTACAGACCATCGTTACAATTTTTGATATCTTGGTCCTGCCTACTTCCATATGTTGCTGTTTGGCTTGCTAGCATTGAAAGCAATGACCACCACAGCAGTTTTGGCTAAAACACAAGACATAGCCAATGTGAAAATGATGCCAAATACACCCTGGTAAAACATATATGTCAAACGGGTTGGGTGGCCTATGAAAATTAATGAACAGACGAAACACAAGATGAGAATGAATGAAAGCAAGTAACTCAGCTCCTGGTTGTTGGCTTTAACAACATGTGTGAGGTGGTACTTTATGAAGATTGTTATAACAATGGCAGTGACCATTTCCAGGAATGTGGAAACTGCTATTAATGTTGCATCGAGTGGTTTTTCATAGGAAAGGAATTCTTGATGCACTTGTCCTGCCTCTCACTGGGCCAGCCATCATTGCAACAGAATCTTTAAAGAAAGACAGGTTTAAGCTTAACTAGGAGTTTAAGTGGAGCATTTATTTTCCCCAAACATAACTGCCAATTAACTTGAATCAATTAAGTCTTCCATAAAGTGAAAAAAAAAGAAATATTATACCACATTCAGTATTTTGTTTTGTTTTTCATCAAGAAAAACAATTCACTTCCATTAAAGAAAAATAATTGATTGTATTATATGTATGCTGAGCCATTAGTCAAAAATGTTAAATAATAACTGCAAAGACAGCTGACCAGAAATTAAGTGTGCATCAGATACAGAAAAATTTAGTAAAACTCCAGGAACTGACAAACTAATACCAGAAAAATACACATATACCTCCATATATACCATTAATGTGTTATTAGATACACACAATTCTGTCTTCATGGTAATATAACTTAGCTATAATAATATTTACACATAAGCAATTAATGTAAGACAATATAATTAATAAATGTTTATCAAAATAGTGATAACTACAGATAAGTGGTATTAAGATAAAGACAGTGTGACTGTTTTCTGAGGAAGAAATGTGACAAAAATGAGTGAAGCTTTCAACTGACTTTCAGTAAATCATTCAGAAAAGTTGTAGTTTACTTAACTGTTAGTCAGTTAGTCTTTCAGCATGTAAAATATGCACTAGAGCTTTTAAAGAATGAACCTGACTTCTGAAATGTACACACATTTGCAGTGTTTATTGCTCACTGTTCCTTGAAATGCTAATTCAGGTGAAGAATGCACTATCTAGGCTTCCACATGAAAATATATGACTCTTGAAACAGAAAACTTTATATTAAAAAGAAAATCATGCAGGAGATACTGCCCGTGTTTTTTACAGTAAAAAGATAGGGGTCAATTTTGTTTTTGATTTACTTCTGGACTGTACAGAGTGGACAGCATTCCTGGACTGAGCTCCTGATGGAAGTTTTATTCCTTAAGAAATTGTGCAACTGATGTTTGGACATACAAGCCAGAGGCAGATAGAAATTAAAGAAATCTTTAGCTACTGGCAATTATAAGTCTACATAGTTAGAGTTCTATATGTCACATAACGGTTTAAGCAAATTTATTTAGTATTTTCTTTATGTAAGATATGGTTCCCTAAAAATTCTTGAAGTGAAATTGCTTGAGTGTCAGTATCCCGCATAAAATAAAGACAAATGACATAATGCTAAATGCCATTTCCCATAGGAAATCATTGCCCGTGTGATTTCTAATTGTACACCTGCAATGATTCACTTCTTTATAGAGATTTCTCTCTGCTTCAAGTTGGCATATAAAAGTTTGGGAAATGTGAAGGGCTTGCCCCCCACATCAGGGGGAACAAGAAAAAAGGAGTTTTTCACCCTTTTAGTTTTCAGGTTTTTTTTTTTTGTTTTTCCTTCTTTTGGAAAGTCAACTTTTAGGAAGTCTACATTTCATAGTAGAACCATGCAGAATTACATCTGCTTGTGTATTTAGTTTAAAATATCCATTGTTTAATTTTATTTATTTCAAGTAAAACATTTATGTCTCAATTTTAAATGCTTGTTGCTAGTGATTTATGAACTAGTTAAAGGTATGTGTACTGAGCTGGTAGTGTTAATGTACCGAATGGATGTGAACTCAACTTTTTCTCTTTTGCCCTTCAGAGAGTTGTTACTTAGGCTATTGTTCCTATACCAATGTTTAACACATAACTTATTTTAAGAGTTGACAGTAATGGTGGTTATGGGTTACTAGAGTGGTCTAATGATTACCGTTAAGGGAGGGAAGTGGGTGCTGGTACAGGGGATATATCATTATCGTCACCTGGAAATACTGAGTGTGTTTGTGTGTGTGTGTGTGTGTGTGTGTGTGTGTGTGTGTGTGTGTGTGTGTGTGTGTGTGTGGGGGGTATGTACTTGCATTTAGAAATAATTTAGATGAGTTTTTAGATGTTTTTATTAAGATAGCACATGTAGATACTAGGCTGAGAAAAAGGTTTATGAGATGCTTGGGAAACAGTGATTATAACCCTGCTGTAGCTGCTCAGTGTAAAGGTTATTTGGATGTGGCAGGCACTGTCTCTCACCTGAGGCAGCAGTACACATCTACCATTTGATCTTAAGGCCGGCTGCCCCAGTCATACTGTTTAATAGTCAGTGGTGTGAATCTTGAGACTATGGCACCTGGCTGTCATGTATTAAACTGTGGATTTAAACAATGCAATGTGACATAATACGTAGCTATGGGATTATATGTCCTTTCATCACATGTAAATTCAGGAGATAGTTTGTAATCTGAACTTGCACTGCCTACAATATCATATTGCCACCAGAAAAAAATGGTGTACGCTTGCAGCCAGAAGATAAATAATACATCAATGTAACTTGCATAGATGTTATTTTTTAAACATAATTGTGAGGAAACAGGCAAAAATTGGTTATTCATGGTATAAAAAATAAACATTATAGCATACTGAATACTGCAAACAGAAAAGTAACCACCCTGCTGGTATCATTAAGCATGCAGTTATAGGCACCTTGGTTGCAGCTTTCAGTCTATCAAAATTTTACATATCTTGGTAACAGCTGTTAGTTGAGATTATGTAGGAAAGCAACTCAATATATTCCCAGATATCCCCAGAATGCACCCTGAGCTGAGAAAAAAATCTGGAGCTGGAGATGGAACTGAGATTTCTCTAAGCTGCCAAAAGAAGAACCAGGCAAAAAGAGAGTCTTCTTCATAATAAGTAGACACAGATGCACATGTAGGAGGTACCCAGTACTACACAATCATACAAGGGAACTTATGGGACAATCTAGACCTTCACAATAGGTTCCAGGGGCCAAGGAAGAAGCCACTGTTTCCCGTACATGCCATGCTTTTATGGTTAAATGCTTCCAGTGTAACTAAGTGAGACATGCACTGTCCAAATGTGCACAGAGACAGACTGAAGAAAAAAAGCCATGTGAGGCAACTAACACACATAGCATTACACTAGTGGTGGGGTGTCTTGAAACTGCAGACCCTCCAGATTATAACAAGGGCTTGTACCCTATCTTGGAATAGGGTAAATAAACCAGTGTGCTAAGGTGGATACTGTAGCAGACATAACTATTATTAAGCCTGCCTTTGTTTGAGGTGAACATTACTTCCCTGGACAGTGTAGTCCAGTAACTGCCATGGGATGCACACCTTCTCCGAAGCCAGTGGCAAAGTTTACTAGAATGAAGGAGGCAGGGAGACAAACAGGTTGCTGTGTTTAATGGTATATCAGTAGATACTGTAATTGGGATCTACTTGGATGTCACAGTACCTTGTGTACATGTTATTACATGCAGCTTCTCACAGAGAATATTAGCACAGGGGGGATGCAGCCAATGCCCACATCTCCATCAGAGGTAGATGATACGGCTACTTCAGGGAAAGATTTAGATTGTAGCAGGAAGCCTGAACCTGAGCCACAGCTGTCAAAAGTAATGGACATCCTCTAGAAGTTGCTATTTCAGGGGAAGAGGTCCATAATGACAGCCTAGATTGTAGACTGCCATGGGGCAGAAAATAATGCAAAATAGCTTTATTAATGTGCAGTTTATACTGTAAAGGCATTTACTTCATAAACTGACAGTTATTATTTTAACTTTTAGCATATTAGATTATCTATCTATCTATATACATAATTCCTAGTTTTACATTTATTTAAAATAATGTGTTCAATAGGGCAGTAGCAGATCAATTTTTTTATCAACACAGTAGATAGCATCAAGATTGCCAAGGCTGTCTACATGTTTTGCATTAGCTATCTAGCCTTTATTGGAATGGTCAATTTTATTAATGAAATTAAGTAAATATTTTAAGAACTATGATTAAATGAAGTTAGTTATGCTGATGACCTATAAGTTTTAATATCCAAAGTGAAGATGTTTATTCCAGCTTTAATATAAATGATTATTCTGCTTCATAACTTAAAGGGTTATCAAAAAACTTAAATCATATTATGACTTGAAACTGTAGTTTTATTGGCCATTTTGGGTCATTTCCAAAACTCCTTCATCTTCCTGTCTTAAAACCCTCTTTTGCGCGTTTTTGAGCATAGCGCAACAAAGGGCAGCGCCGCCTAATTGGGTTTAAGCTATTCCTGGCTCCACAAAGTCTGCTCTTCACTTTTTCCCTTAGAACTGCTCTATCTCTCAATTTAAACACCATATTCTCATTCTAAGGCCCTTCACTGGTCCAATTAAGTAATCCTACAAGTTAGCACTATTAAACCATAAGCACTACTTACTCTTATACTCTCTATGATTACCCTGTCCTCTATTGGTCCATCTTAAATTCAGTTTCCCTGTTACTCTAGCATGCCCAAAGGTCAGTCAATGGTTTCCTCTCCAGTCCAGCTGGTGAATCTGGGAATTTTGAGGCAATGTTACAACTGTCTCATGTACATGGACAACCCTCTCCTCCTCCAAACAGGTTCAAATATATGTGAGAGATGCAACTATTTAGCCAAACTGGAGGCTGAGCTCTCTCATCTCAAAACTGGTGTAACCAGTCAGGAGGAGAAGGCAACCTCACACAACACAATTCCAGTATCACATAGTCCCACCACATCAGCGAACCAAACACATAAATACACAAAAACATACTCATAGGTTCATAGGTTTATACTAGGCTATCTGCCCTAAGGCATTTATAAGCCTAGCCCAAATTTTTGTGGCTTACGCCACCCCTTATATGAAAAAATACTGTGCCCATTAGTTTGTTGTGCCTCTGTCCAGCAGTGACACAGAGATGATTCCCGGGGTAAACCTACGATCTCCCATCCACAGGTCAAGATTTCTCTTGAACAGAGCCAGCGAGGTGCTCTGCCTCACATGGACCGGGATTTTATTCCACAGCATAGGGAGTCTCTGAGTAATAAATCTATCCCTCCAGCACGTCCTATTTATATCTGTGCTAAGGTTCAAGTCACTTGCTCTAGTGGTTTTGGTGGATTTGGATTTTTTGAGGTGGAGCATGTCCATTAATTCCGGGTTGGACATGGCCTTGTATGTCAGGCACATGTCACCTCTGAGCAGACGGTATGCGACTGAATAGAGCTGGAGTTTCTTCAATCTGGCAGCATATGACAGATTTTGGAGTCCCTTTATCCTTTTGGTGAGGAACTTTTGGGGTCTCTCCAATTGCTGCAGATGTCGGGTGACATACATCCCGAATGGGGCATTGTACTCGATCATTGGTCTGATAAGTGAAGAGTACAGGGGAACAATGACCTCACTAGATCTGGATGTGAATCCCTTCATGATCAGGTGGGCAATGTAGAAGGTCTTTCTAACCACTTTAGCAACGTGAGTGTCAAAAGAAAGGCCACTGTCAACCTGGGTCCCCAGGTCCCTGATAACCTCTTCTGTGCTTAGTGGAGGCTCTAAATAAAAATTTACCTAAGCAACAGAGACCTCCAAAGCAGACATCCAAGCAAACATTACCTCAAAACAAAACACACACAACACATAACCCACAAAGTCAGTGTGCCAAGCAGCCACAGCCCTTAAGGCTGAAAAACACACCTGATACTCTTGTTATAGGTGACTCTATTGTCAGACACACTGACGTCCCGATCACCAGGCTGAATAAAGAGAAGGTCATGGTGAGCTGCCTGTCGGGTGCTAGGATCCGACACATAACGCAAGCACTCAGGTCACTCCAAAGCAAATACAAATATGACTCAGTCATTGTACATGCTGGTGTGAATGACCTGAGGCGTACCTCCCTGGACTACATGAAAAGAAACATAGAGGAGCTCTCTGATCATGTAGCCCAGGCTGGTATGACCCTGACCTTGAACAGCATCTTACCCTCACCTAGAATGATGCCACAGTACAAAGACAAAATGATCAATTTTAACAATTGGCTAAAATTTTGGTGTCATTCAAAGGGGATCCAGTGTCTGTCAGCCTGGGATGACATGCTCGACAAGCCACGTTGCTTCGCTAGGGACGGCTTGCACCTGTCACCACTTGGCTTTCAGATATTGGCAAAGGCTCTTGCCACCCCCATAGTGCCTTTTTTAGGCAAGGCTCAAAAGTCAAACCCACCCCCATAGACAGCACAAGGAACATGAAACTAAGGGTAATGCTGCTAAACGCCAGAAGTCTTAACCTCAAGATGCACGCACTCGAAGCTCTCCTCAGTATGGAGAACATCGATATCTGTGCAGTGACAGAAACCTGGCTCAAGGCTCCAGAGAGCACCCCAGCACTACCAGGCTATACCTCGTATCATGCTTTTCGGCCCCAAAACCCGGACCGAACCACAAAAGGAGGGGGAGTTTCCATATTTATCAAGGATATCCACACCTCCAGGTTAGTGGCATTGCACAAAGTATCGGAGACCATCCATGTGCAACTAACAGTGGGCAAGACTGCTTTTCAGTTTATAGCATCCTACAGACCACCCTCTCAAAGTCAGGAATCCCATTCGGCCTTCCTGAAAACATTGGAGAACATGAAGATCTCTCCGAACACCATTATATTGGGCAACTTCAACTACCCAAACATTGACTGGGAGCACTACTCAAGCCCCAGCACCTTAGCCCAAAGATTCCTGGAAATTATAAACTCAAATGCTATGGAACAACTAGTCACCCCTCCCACAAGAGGGGACAACATACTAGACCTGATCATTACCAACATGGGGACTCTATGCTCCACACCAGAAGTATATCCCTCATTGGTAAGATCAGACCATAAATTAATTTTACTGGATGTCCACATCCCGACCCCACCCCCAGCCCAGAAAACCACAGTGAAAAACTTCTCAAAAGCAAACTTCTCACTTCTCAAAACTGAAGTGGGATCCTTCAAGGCCCCAGGGCCAGTGGAAACTACAGCCCAAACTGCAGAATCCTATATAAATGCATTCTATGGACATCTCCAGGAATGCATGGATCATGCTATCCCAAACAAAACCAAGACCCAATCATCCAAAGGCAGGCATCCAGTCTGGTGGACCCCTGCCATAAATAAACTGTAAAACAGAAGGAGGAAGCTACTACATGATAGAGCAAAATCCCTAATAGGGAAGGCATCTCTGATCAGTACTAGCAAAAAATTACGAACCCTCATAAAATCCTCCAAGGCCAGCTTCGAGAGAAAAATTGCACAGGACACCAAAGACAATTATAAGGCTTTTTTCAGTTATGTTAGAAACCTGGGATGCAACTCCCAGACTTGTTCTGAGTTGATTATAAATGACAAAAAATACACTGAACCCACAGACATCGCCAATATCCTGGCAGACAGGTTCAGTGCAAACCCCCCCCCCCCAAAAGAGCAAGTATCTATCCCGGCAAGAGGGCTGCCTCCCAAACATCTCAGATGCTCAGGTGAAGGCTGCCCTCTCCAAAGCAAAAAACACTGCTTCCATGGGACCAGATGACGTCCCAGGTTGCGTCCTACATGAACTACAAGAGGAACTAATCCCTCAAATAAAACAGCTATACAATCTCAGCCTCACTACAGGATATGTGCCCACAGAATGGCATACAGCAACAGTGGTCCCACTCCACAAAGGTGGAGACTCTACGGACCCTGGAAACTATCACCCCATAAGTCTGACTAGCTTAGTCTGCAAGGCTATGGAGAGGATCATCATGGAGCTCATAAACAAAGACATTGGGGACCTACAGACACTAGATCCCACCCAGTTCGGCTTTGTCAAGGGCAGATCCTGCCTTTTGAACCTGGTTGACTTCTTTGAAACAGTCACCAAAGCCATAGATGAAGGGAAGGTAGTCCACACAGCCTATCTGGACCTTGCAAAGGCATTTGACACAATACCCCACTCGGGCATCATAGATAAGCTATCCAGCTTAAATATAAACCCCTATGTCACAAGATGGGTCGCAAACTGGCTCAAAGACAGAACCCACAAAGTGAGAGTTGCTGGAGCCATGTCAGACTCGAAACCGGTCACAAGTGGCATCCCACAGGGTTCTGTCCTGGGACCACTCTTGTTCGGTATATACTTTTCCAAGGTACAGGCAAACGTGGGAGGACTATGGCTCACCAAGTTCTCAGATGACTGCAAACTGGCGCCATAATCAACTCTCCAGCTGACACAAACATCCTTCAAAAAGGTCTCACAGAGACAGATAACTGGTGCCAGCACCATGGTTTAAAGCTAAATGCCAAAAAATGTATAGTCATACCCTTTGGCAAAAACAATGTGCCCACAAATTACCACATAGGCGGAAACCCATTAAGTACAGAGAAAGTTATTAGGGACCTGGGGACCCAAGTTGATAGCAATCTCTCCTTTGAAAACCACATTGCCAAAGTGGTTAGAAAGACCTTCTACATAGCCCACCTCATCACGAAGGGTTTCACGTCTAGATCAAGAGAGGTAATCGTGCCCCTTTATTCATCCCTCATCAGGCCCATCATAGAATACAATGCCCCTTTTGGGATGTACCTTACCCGACACCTGCAGCAATTAGAAAGACCCCAAAAGTATCTCACCAAGAGGATCAAGGGTCTCAAACAGATGCCATATGCTGCTCGGTTAAAAAAACTCCAGCTCTACTCAGCTGCATACCGCCTTCTTCGAGGCGATCTATGCCTGACATACAAAGCTATGTCAAATCTAGAATTAATGGACATGCTCCATCTCAGTAAATCTAAATCCCTTAGAGCCACACGCTCGAGGGACTTGAACCTCAGCACAGAAATAAATAGAACTTGCTGGAGGGACAGGTTCATAACCCAGAGGCTCCCTTTGCTCTGGAATAGAATTCCAGTTCATGTGAGGCAGAGCACCTCACTGAATCTCTTCAAGAAGAATCTCGATAAGTGGATGGGGGATTGTAGGTTTGTCCCAGGGATTACTCCCGTGTCACTATTAGACAGAGGCACAGTAAACTAAACCTTAAAAAGGGCACAGTATACTCAAATCAAGGGGTGGCATAAGCCATACAGAATCGGGCTAGGCTTATAATTGCCCCAGGGCAGATAGCCTGGTATGAACCTATGAACCTATTACATATTTTCTTGAATAAGTTATTCTTCATGATTATCCAATTAAAAAAAACAATATAATTAATATATTATACATTAAACATTGTATCAGTTTTACAAATACAAAGAACAGGGAAATGATTTATCAAGAAACTGGCTTATTAGTAAAATATATATTTTTCTAATTATTATTAGTAGTGAAAACCCAAGTAAACTGCAAGTTATCCCAAAATTATAATTTGTTTACATACTTTTTCCTACAAAGTAAGATGAACTATAATAAATTGCAACAGATATTTATATTTTCATTAGGGACAGTGTTTTCTCTGTCTGGGCAGTTAGAACAGAGAACTAAGGCTCTGAAAAGTTAACAAGCTGCTTCCTGTAATCAAGGAAACAGGAGTTCATTCATTCCATCTCAATATGACTGCCAAGTGATTCTGAGCATGTTTAGACAATGTTTCCAGATATGAGCTGAAAAGGGATACTTGTGTCCAGTACATACATACATACAAATACTAACTTGCTAGTCTATTCCATGCATCAGCTACTCTCTCAGAAAACTAACTAGTACACTTCTTATTCCTATAGAATCTTCTACATAGGTTGTCTGATGATTCTCTATCACAGGGGTGTCCAACCTTTTGGCTTGCTGGGGCCGCATTGAGTGAACAGAAATGGTCCTGGGGCAGCATATAAAATATATCATATAGTTAACTCTTTTGTTGCTCAGGAAGACCACAGTCGATCTCCTGGCTGTACTGAAGGTGCATTTGAACAATGAATAAATGTAATAAATGCCTAATATTTCCCTTAAAATTCTAATTCTCATTCTAATTCTCTAATCTAACAGTTAACTCACATATCTTAGTTAATATATCTATCTATATATATATATATATATATATATATATTTTTTTTTTTTTTTACAAATAAACAGATATTCACTACAGCACTAGCATTTCTCACTGGGAAAACCATTCCAGCAGTCCAACTACGTAAAATGTCAACATCAGCAGTCCTACAATACTATAATCCACAAAAATAAGCCAACAAATTTGCAATAAAGTAAATAATTCACATTACTGACTTAATAAAACAATTCTGAATAAGCTACAAGATAGTCTCACCCAAACAAATAACTGGTGCCAGAAACAGGGCCTCAAGTTAAATGCCAAACAATGCATCATCATCCCCTTTGAAGAGAGTGATGTCCCCACAAATTATCACATTAATAACAATGTTGTAAGCATGCAATAAGTTGTATGGTACTTGGGCTCCCAGGTTGATAGAAACCTGACTTTTGACCACCACATTGTCTCCGTTGTAATGAAAGATTTTTACATGGCCCAATTCATTAGTAAGGGTATCTCATCCAGGGACAAAGAAGTCTTGACATCCCTGTATTCTTCCTTTACAAGAGCCATTATTGAGTGCAATGCCCCTTTTGACATGTGCCTCAGCAAAACACCCAGCCAAAAGAGACTACAACCATTTCTGCCAAAAAAGGTCAAAGGACTAAGTTCACTTAGTTATCTAAACAGAGTAAAAAGCTTCTTGCTTTCCTGTCTCTCACTGGCCCCTATAAATTTCACCATTGACTTGCTTTCTAGGCTAAGAAAGATCCTGCCTTAAGAGACTTCCTCTACCTCAGAAATACTGGTTATACTTAAAATGCTCACTACAAAGACCACAGCCTTCACTGCAACATAAACAAGCCACTTTTTATGGACAGGTTCTTGACACAAAAACCTTCAACTTCTGTAAAAAGCTCCTCTCATTATCAAACAATGTAGTTCAGCAACATGATGGCTGGATGGATAGCCATAAATGTAGTCCTTGGGTAAGTAGCATAGCCTTCATCAAACCAGATGGAAAATCCACATACTAACCTTTCCCAGCTGGATGGCTAAGATCTAATATCGGTTACTCAAGTCTAGTTGCCCAAGAAGGGAGGCATGTTTAACTAAGAATTCCATTTGCAAAATTATATTCGGTATACTTATTAAATCTCTCTCTTACACACACACACACACACACACACACACACACACACACACACACACACACACACACACACACACACACACACACACACACACACAAGCCCCTACTTGTAAAATAGGCAACCTCAGTAATCACATGACACCCACTCACTGAATGAAATTGTCCGGAAGTCAAAATATCTGAAAAAAAAATCATAATAGAGATGGATTCATCCATGTAATTTCCCACCACCAAAAGTACCATCAATAAATCAACAAACAACTGCTCGGCAAAAAGTAAATCAATAAGAAAACCATAAACTATAATGCTACATACTGGTGTAAACATATAACTTGTGTCAATCCCCAGGTTAATCCATACCAAAAGATTGTTTCAGAGATTCAGCTATGTACAAACAGCTTTCTCCT